>NC_058519.1:185526368-185829398 GCF_904849725.1 Hordeum vulgare subsp. vulgare | reverse complement strand
CTTTTTTATTTATGAACATTTTCAATGGTTTTTTGCTTCCTACTTTTCCCAAAATATTTCTCGAACACTTATGCAAGTTCATTTTTACGCACTTATTGGCTGAATTAATAGGGGGCTTGGTCGTCACAACCACTAATTTCGAACCGTTACATTACTATTTGGCATTTCACGAGTGTGGCATCTTGGATTTCCGTTATATGCATCAATTCAGAATTATGTCTTTGGTCAAATGTTGGGTTACCCCGCTCATATGTTTACACATTTATGTTACGCTAGATTGACTAAAAGGGTAAAGGGAGAACCACTTCTATTGTCTTTCCAGCTAATTTGGTGAAGTACCTCAGTGGAGAAAGCCAAAAACTGACCGGCATGATGAGCGAGAGCTGGTCTGTGATATGAAGACAAGTGTTAAACTACAGAACTGTTAGGGGTTCATCGCATTCTGTAAAAAGTTTGAAGTCATTCATACCAAGTGATTACAGGTTTTTACACCACGGCATAAGCCGGATATCACAAATTTTCGAAAGGGTTTTACTTAGCACCGACGGTCAAGCTCTTATGGTTAAATGAAAACATTAAACTCAAATAGTCTCACTGCATGGTTTTCTCCCACATTACTTCCTTAAGGGTGCCAAGACGTTGGCTAAGGGTAACTATACAAAAGTCGAAAACACCCTCGCTAGAATCTGGCGGGGGGCTGAAGCCGAGGACTCGAAACTTTCAATATCAAGATAACCAAAAAAAAAGTTGCAAATAAAAAATACATAATCTACCATGCAAAAATTAGAAGGCATTGTATTGTACAACTACTTTTATAGGATAGTAGCTTTTAATCAAAGACTATGTCCTTAGAGCATAGTGCCTCTCTAGCTAACGCACCTTCCATAGTAGTGGAGAAAAATAGTTCGGGGCACCTATGCTCCTTCCCAGGCGGCGGAGGCGCGGTGGCCATCTTCGAGGGGCCTAACTTTGGAAAGTGTGTCATTGTTTTCGCAAATGCCATACGATTCGAGGCGAAGCAGCAATCAACTTTTGAACCAAGCCGAAGTAGCTACTAGGCAATGGTTCGGCTCGCCACAGCCTGATGCACAAGTTCTTCATGGCAGGCTCGGTCATCTTGTGCAGATCCATTAGTTGCTTCAACTGATAAGATGCCAGCTGAGGATGCTCTGGATTTTGTAACTATGCCCAAAAGAGCCTTTGTTGCGACGTGCCCTCCTGAGAAGCATAGTACTTCTCAACCTCTTCCGCACTCTTCACAAGATCGGAGACCGCACCTGGAGAACTCCATTTTGGTTAAGAGATATAAATCTTCGTCCGCCAAAGGTACATTGTAGTAAATATTGCTTACAAGCTCTGATCTGCTTGATTTGATGGACCTTTTTCGGAGGTCGTATGCCTCCTTTCGTGCTTCTTGGAGTGTGGTGGTGACTGACGTCAGTTCGGTCGATTTTCTCTTTCTTTCTAATTGAGGGTCTCATTTTTCGTGATGGCCTCCTTGAGTTATTGCTGAACTTCACTAACCCGGGCCTCGGATTTAACGCTAATAGCTTTGGCCTGTACGGCTGCCGCCCTCTGCTCGGCTCTGTCTTGCTTGGCATGGCCCAATTCGGCTTTGAGCCGATCAACGTCAGCAACAACAGCTGTGACAGTCATTTGGATAGCACTCATTTAGAGACAAATATTACAAATATCTGAATAAGGAGGCTAAGGCTTGCACATTTACTTTGAGCGTCTTCAAAATACTTGTTGATACGATCCAGCTCCTCCTCAAAAACATTTAGTTTCCGGTTCATTTCCTCCAACTCTAGAGAGTTGGGGGCTGCGGCTAATGCATAAGCTTACAGGAGAACATATTTTGTTAGATTTCAGATTCTTTAGAAATCTTTTTGCCAGGGTGCGTTCTCGTCTAACCACCAGAGCCTTGGGGCTACATGCACTTTTTCCGAGTTATTCTAACACCCGCATGAGTCTTTCAAACTCACACAGGGCTTGGGGGCTACTAGCATAATAACACTTTTGGAAAATGCATAATTACAAACGGGAAAGTAGGTGGGTTACCTTGAAGCATGCTAGCAGTGCATCAAAAGCTCCTTTCACACTATTATCAACACACTGAATGCTTTGCAAAACCACACTGAGATGAGTGTGGCATTCTTTAGGAATGGAAGGATCAGTCAGACATTCCTCCCTTAAGTTAGGCCATCCAGTTTGGAGTGGCTCTGTCGTGGATGGATCCGAGTGCGCCGTAGCAGTCTCCCTTTGCAGAGAGACTCCTACTGATGGAACCGGAGAGGGAGGACCCTCCGGAGTTGTCTTCGGAGGAGACGCGAAAGGTCCAGGCCGTCCCTCCTTTGTCGCCTGGGGGAGTTCATCCTCTTGGTCCTTTGTGGCCGAAGTATCGATCTCGGTCATAATATCGTCACCTTCGGCCATGGTATCCAGCGCGGGGGGGGGGGGGGGGGGCTCCCTAGATACCACCTCCCCAGTCCCCTTGGCTGTAGGGGGAGGTGAGTGGGCCGAGCTAGTCCCTCTTTCATCCAGATTGGCTGGCAGGGAATCTCCCTCCGAAATTTGGTCGGTGAGGAAATCGCACTGCCGGTTGTAATGCGGAATATGAGCCTAATTAGAACTGCGGCAATTAGAGGGAAGGTATATTCGGATTTTTCATACATACATTTTTGCTCCGGGTTTCACCCTAAGGGTCGTTCGAGGGACTGGTGCCTCATCCACGGACTACTCATCCGGGTCCGGAATGTCATCGAATACGGCCATAGGGGCCCTACGCACTCTTCTTCGAGGCAACGGGATCTTGATCTCCCTCGGCATCTTGGGACGTTGCTCTTTTTTTGGTGCGGGAGGAGTTACTTAGCTCCTCCTCATGTTCCTCTTTTTTTGCAGACCGTGATGAAAGCGGAAAGATGGGTGATGGAGTTCGGGGTGAAATCATGGAAGTCAAGCCCATAGTAAAACTTGATCCCCCGAAAAATGGGTGAAGGGGAAAACTTAATCCTCTAATGAAATGAGGGTCAGAAACTACTCTTTCCCCATCTTTATGTCACATCCCTACTTTTTAGCATGCATTAGGGTTCATGGTTGTGATTGCATCATATTTAATTTTTCCTTCAAATCTGAATTGGGGATGATCAAAAGCCCTAGCACTATTGAATTCAAATAGGCTCACCTCAAATGATTTTCAGTGAATAGGAATGGCTCTTTAAAAATGTTCATCATCTCTCGAAAAATGTGGTAACAACAACCAGAGAAGACTTATATTTTTACATGCCATTGTTGCTCATTGAATTAAATCAACAACTATTTGATTTGAATTTATAAAATTATGAAAATAAGGTTATAGCTCCAATAATTATTAAACTTGGTCAGGGCTTTTGGAATAATTATTTTAATGCCCACAAAGAAAAGTCCCAGGATTTTTATAAATGTTTTAGTGCTTAAACCAAATTCAAAACATATTGAAAATAAATGAAAAATAGAAGAAGAAAAAAGCCCACCTGGACTTACCTAGGAGGAGCCGGCCCAGCCCACCAGGGGCGAGGAGGTCATCTTCCTCCTTTGCCGGGAGGACGGGCAGAGCCGTGGCGAGCTCGGCATCGTGCCTTGCCACCTCTTGCTTCTAGCACGACGTCGGGAGCTGGCTAAGGACGCCACGCACCCCTGACCTCTCTCTCCTCCTCATCCCTTCCCTGGACCCCTCTCTCTCGCCTGTTTTCTCCATGTCCGAGACCACCGAAGGCCGCCGGAAGTCGTCGTCGATTCACCGGCCACAGGTCATCCCCGAGCCATCCGTCTAGTTCCATCGATCCGTTGTGAGCTCTTCCTCCTTTTCCCCCTCTCCCCGTTGAGCCTCCCTTCCTCTAACTTCCTCCTGCCGCCGGACCCGCGAGCTCCTGCCAGCGGCCATGGCGCCGCCATGGCTAGCACCCCCGAGAGTCGCTGCTGAGCACATCAGCATGCTTAGAGAGCTCGCACGAGCCCGTAGCCACCCCTAGACCCTCCTCCCGCACTTCCTAGCGACGCGCTCGTCCTAGCCGAGCCTCGACCGCCGTGGCCGTCGTCAGCGGTGACGCTTCAGGCCGCCCCGCGTCGTTCCACATGCAGGAACGGGTGCGGCTTGCTCACCTCTGCCGTTTGCGCCGCTACCCGCACCAAATGGTGGCCGAAAACGCAACTCCGGCGACAAACCGTCGTGGATTTGGTCACCGCCGGCAGAACTCCGGCCGGATGACATGGCTCCAATTATTGCTAATCCCCCTGCCTAATTAGAGGCTGACAGCGGACCCCGCTGCGGGTCAAACCCTGGTCAGCACGGGGGTTAACCCCTGTTTAAGCCCGGTCACTGACCGACTGGCCCCACCGGTCATATTTGACCAGAAATGGTCAGTTGACCGGATGGTGTCATGCTGACGCATGGCTGATGCAGTAAATGCATTTTCGGTTTTAAAATAATTCCAGAAAATTGCCAAAATTTGTAAAATTCATAGAAAATAATCTGTAACTCAGAATTAAATAAATTATATATGAATAAATATCAAAAAAATCCAAAGAATCCGTTGGTACTAATTTCATGCATGATCGAGCAACCTAAATAGGATTATTTGGACATTTTGTTCAAATTACATTATGTAACCTCATATATGGAGTTGAATTTGAACCTAGAGTTCAAACCTACTTCATTTAAATATGTTGCTAGGTGCATTAGGCCAAACCACATCATATTGTCGTGTCATATTCATGCATCATACTGTCGCATTTGATGTGTATTGATTTTTTTTCCCTTCGCTGGTTGTTCTTCGTGTTAGGCACTATTCCGAAGGGTACGGTCGAGTATCCATCTGAGGAGTAGTAACGTATCATCGTCTTATCAGGCAAGCAAAACCCCTTGAACATTCCGATAAAAGCCCATGTTCTCACTCCTGCTCTCATTTATTGCATTAGGACACATCGCTTCAAATGTTTTGCTTCGGTAGTTGAACCCATTCCTTTGCATGGCATGTCCTTGTCACAGTAAATAGCTAAACCTTGCAACCTAGCATACCTGGTAGTTTCTTGTGCCATGATGTGCTTTACCCTGATATGCTTTCTATGCTTAGAGTTGGGTCGGGCTTGTTTCATCTAGGTGATGAACTAGAGTGGATGAATGTGTTCTAGTGACAAAAGGATAAGTGTTGAATCTGATTTGGTAAAGGTACCGATGAGAGGCTATGTAGGAGTACAAGGCGAGTTGTCTCATTGGGATCGTCCTTAAGAACTGAGTCATGTGTATGTTATCCAAGACTAGCTACTACCGCACATTGGGATGCTTAATTGACTCTCTCGGCTTATTAATCACCTAGATCTCTGTCCAGGAGTTGCAACTAGTTTCTGGTGTTTGTAGGACATGCTAGTAGTCTACCGAGTGGCACCCCGTACAGGTGGGCTTGGGACAGACTAGGCATCGTGGCCCGGTGTACCAAGCGTAGTACCATCCGTCGAGGTGGGCTTAGGAACCCTGTACACATCGTTTGGGGCCGTAGAGGAAACTTCGGCCGGACTTCCTTGCAGGTTCAGTCTCAAATAGGCGCTAAACCTGGACTAGAGTCTTGTGTGGTTAGTTAGGTCGTGGCCGACGCCCACGCCAGTGCTTCCGCTTGAAGGTTGCCGAGATGCATGACGTGCATATGGTGATAAGTGGTGAGAGCGTGTGTGAAGAAGTACACCCCTGGAAGGTAATATAATCTATTCGAATAGCCGCGTCCGCGGATATGGACTACTTGGAAACTTATATGGTCATAGACAACTTGAATGGATACTATAAAATATTCAAGACAAGTGTGAGTGCTATGGATGGCTCTCTCGTAGGGATACGGGAGTGGACTCATAGTGGTGTATTGGTGTGGAGACTAGCTAGTGGACTCTTGTGCGCTTTCTCACATTATTAAACTACCCGTAGTCGTAGTACATGATAGCCACAGAGTCAAAGCTGGCTTGCTGCATTAAACCCCACATTCCCCTTGTTGATACTGACGCATATGTAGTTAGTTCTGATGTAAGTCTTGCTGAGTACCTTGTACTCATTGTTGCTTAATTTATGTTTTGCAGAGGAGACTCCAGTCTTGCTAGTGGTTTCAACGATAAGATCGATGTTGACTGAGTAGCTTGGAAATCCCAGACAGAGGTCTGGTTCCTATGGAGGGTCTTGTAGATAGACAGGCCTTCTCAGCCTTTTTATTTTCTAGATGTCTGTACCCAGACATGTTGTGCTTCCGCTTGTTGCTTGTATGACCTGAGTGTTGAGTCTTGTGACCCCTGTTTGTAATATCACACTATGTAGACTCTTAAGAGTCTTTAATAAATACTTCAGTCGTAGAGTTATGTTGTGATGCCATGTTGTATCTACACATACCGTGCACATTGTGTGAATGCTTTGAAATGCATTGTATGTGTGGGATTCGACACCTAGTTATGTGCCTTTAGTAGAACTCCTTACAGGGAAATGCCTCTTTGTGCTTCCATCGAGCCTTGGTAGCTTCCTACTGCTCCGATCACATTGATTGACCGCCATGTATCCTTCTTTGTTGTTGTGTCTGTCCCCTCGAGGAAATGTCATGTGGTGTAATGGAGACCATGTAGCTTGCTACGACTCGTCTACACACGTTGTTGACCGACACCTGCTTTGCTGGGTTATGTATGCATGTCCGTGTACGGATGTGCCACTTGGGTTTATAACTAGTCATGTCAACCCGGGTTCTTTGTCATTCGAATGCTAGCGACACATTCACATACGTGAGCCAAAAGTCACAAACGGTCCCGGCCAAGGTAAGGTGGTAGCCGTGGAGTTTATCGTGTGTGAGGCCGCAAAGTGATGTGATGCGTTACAGGCTGGGTTCTTATGACTTAGGATCGGGGTCCCGACACCTTAGGAGTGGGGATAACCTGGTCCTTCTCCGGCGTGCAGTGAACTATGTTCTGTGGAAGATAGTCCCAAAATGAACTTTTCAGTGACAGAGGAGACGTCCCACTTGCCCTTGGAACTGGCGCTAGCCATTGCCAAACTAGTAAGGGGGTTCGAAACCTTGGGAACAGAAGGAGAGGTAGGATGCTGGAGCTTTGGGAGCAGGGAATGGCGATGGTGAGTGAAGTCTGAGGTGCACGAGGAGGTCGAAGTGATGGTTTTTACCTTTTATAACTCGCCAAAATACCAAAGGCCCTGCAGCTGCATCGTGAACTCCTCCACTTCCCAATAAAATTGTGATTATGGGTGCGTGGGATAAACCCAAACCATAAACCATATCCCTCGGAAAGGGGGCACGATCTCCATGTTGCAATGTGTCAGTAAAACGGTCTTGAACCGCTCGTTCAAAACAAATGGGCCCTGGCCAACTGCGGCCTTTTGAATTAGGAAAGGTGCTCCTCGTTGTTAGAAGGTGGGCCTAGGGATAAAACATTATATATATATATATATATATATATATATATATATATATGTATGTATGTATGTATATGTATATATATCTTTTTCTATGTGTTGAAAGGAGAAGGAGTCATCGGTAGCCGAGCTATCTTCGGTTCAAGGGAAAAGCTGAACTCGCCTCGCAAGCCAAAGCTCCCACGACATCATCAAAGGAGGAAGATTTCGATGTTGGAGGCTAGTTCAGGTGATACTGAGGGAGTCCGGGATTAGGGGGTCCATGGGCCGCCTACCTATCATCATGGGTAGGACTCTCTGGCCTGTTTGACCATCGGCAGATGTGTTGGGTTCGAGATGGACTCTTCCGAAGACTTGGCGTGCAATCCAAGGAGATCTTGTAATCGGCATATTCCTTCTCTATTGTAACCGACCTTATGTAACCCTAGGACCCCTAACATCTATATGAGCCAGGCGCATAGCGCATAGGGGACACATCAAGCTCATTACGATTAGGATTTGGAGCACAACATTGATCTCATAGTAGACCAACTCTGTACTTTGTACTATTCCATCAATAACAACGAGAGCAGGACGTAGGGTTTTACCTCCATTAAGAGGGCCCGAACCTACTTAAAACACCATCTCCATCATCCCTTGTTACCCATCGACCTTAGATCCATAGTTATGACCCCCTACTCTATATCGGTTGGTTTTAACACCGACAGGTACCACCGACTTTGAGAATTGGTCTCACCGAGATTTGGACCAACTTTCCGGTTAGCCATTTTCAAGAATCAGTACCACTGAGTTTGAGAATTGGTCTCACCAAGTTTTGGACCAACTCTTTGGTTAGCCATTTTCAAGAACTGGTACCACCGATTGTTGAGAATCGGTCTCACCGAGATTTGGAAACTTCCTAGGACACCCATATCGGTACCACCAAAATTTCTATATCGGTCTCATCAATAATTTCAAATTTGCCACATTTTGTGCAAATCGGTGCCATTGAGATTTACTTCAGTTTCACCGAGTTGGGTGACAATGTGGTAACGGTTTGATTTAGGAGATGCCTATATATACCCATCCACCACCTCTCATTCGTAGAGAAAGCACTCAAAATACACACACACACACACACACACACACTTTACATATCCATTTTTCTGAGAGAGAGCCACCTACTCATGTGTTGATATCAAGATATTCCAATCCATCCATTTGAAACTTGATTTCTGTCCTCCCCAAGTTGCTTTCCACCCAATTAATCTCGTCTACCCAAGCCAACATTGTGACAGTGTGATTGAGTGTTGAGGAGACTATCTTTTGAAGCACAAGAGCAAGGAGTTCACCGTACTACCACATGTATTACCTTTTGGAGGGTGGTGCCTCCTACATTGGTTAAGTGTCGCTTGGGAGCCTCCTACTTCGTGTTGTAGAGTTGAACCAAGAAGTTTGTAAAGCAAAGAGATCGCCTACTTCATGAAGATCTACCCCGAGTGAGGCTAGTCCTGTGTGGATGTAAGACATGGTGAAATAGACAAGGACGCTTCTTCGTGTACCCATTGTGGGTGGAGACCTCCGTGGACTCTCGCAACCATTACCCTCCGTGGGTTGAAGTTTGCACTAATGTGGACGTAGGATAGCACCACCTATCGGAACCACGCCAAAAATCGGCATGTCCATCTTTGCATTTGATCTTCCTAAACTATACTCCTTACTTACATGTTGTTAGAGCATATTTCTCCATGTGTGGTTTTGGTAATTGATGACAATACCTATGGACTAATGGTTGCCTTAAGTTATATTCAAAGGATTTATCCATAGGCACTTCTTGAAGTCCATATGTTGGTTTCAAGGAATTTATATGATGACCAAGGTGGTATTCAAGGTATTATCCAAAGAATGGTCATAAAGACACAAGGTTGATCAAGACTAAGTCAAAGAGTAAATCAATTTTATCAACACACAAATCATACAAGATGTACCGAGAGGGATCAAGTGATCCCATGGTATGGTAAGCATTGTCCATTACGCTTTGTGTACTAACCCATGGTCTTCGTGAAAGTTCTATATGGGGTTAGGTGTGTTTCCATGGGTGTGCATCAAGAGGAAGATATCATACAACACATGGAGGATGACTTCAAGTGGTGGTTTTCATCAAGATTGCGTTGTGCAAGTTTAAGTGGAGCATCAAGAAGATATCATTCTTGAAGCTTGTCGTCCATTGTGGTGGCAATGTACTTGTGAAGATGTGCTGAAGAGTGGCCCACCCGTAGTGAGTATGGGGGAGAAATCAACTAGTCTTCATCAAGACAACGCAATAAATAAAGGTGGTCCACGTTACGGAAGTTGAGATCGTCATCATCTAACTCAAGTGGACTATGTGCAAGGTATAGGTTTGCCCTCGATAGTTTTTTCTATTTTAGGATAGATTGGCGTACTATCAAGGGGGGCTCTCAAGTGAGTGGCTTGATCATATCATTTGTTGAGAGCTCAACCATTCGCATCCTTGCATCATATTTCTTGGTTCTTGTTTTGTGTTTCTCTTTTTGAGTATTAGAGCTTATGGTCATCTTTATGACAAGCTCGACTCATCGAAAACAGAGTTCATGTGCATCTTCTATGATGTTTTCGATGTTGGAGTTTTTGTCGGTTCTTGATTCACAGAGGTTTCACATCTCTATATTATTGGTTTTTTCATACCTGCATGTTGGATACCCCTTGTCATCCTGAATCCAACAAGCTTGAGTTTGATCAATTTGAAGCTCGTATGCGAAAGTTATGGCAGTTTTGGGCAGGTTTTCTCTCTCAAGCGGAAGTACAGCTGGGGTAGAGCGGTAGTACCGCTTTGGCGGTACTGCCACCCTCACCTGCCGACCTCTCTTCCGCTTATCTTTTCTGTCTGGCATCATGGGGGCATTTTCTATTTTTTGGTTGAAGTATCGCCCAGGGAGGAGCGGTAGTACCGCTCCAACGGTACTACCGCCTACCTCTGTCGCTCCCACTACCGCTTAGTAAATTCTTCTGGTATCTTGCATCCCCTCAACTAGGCTAAGCGGAAGTACCGCTCTCTACACGAGGTAGTACGGCCCAAGCGGTAGTACCGCCCAAGGGGTAGTACCGCCCAGGTGCACGATACTACCGCTTGGCTGAGTCGTTGGGCAGAATAACGGACAGATTTCCTCCCACTATTTAAGAGGGTCTTCTACCCCAAAGATTTTATATCCGTTGAGCTAGTGTTCTTCCCCCATTGTTGACCTTCTTCGAGCTTTCTAACTCTCAATCCCTCCAAATTTTCTTGCTAGTTCTTCAGGGAAAAGAGAGAGGAGATCTAGATCCACATTTCTACCAATCACTTTCTCCTCCATGTGAGGGGAACCCCTTGGATCTTGATATTGGAGTTCTTTGTAAGCTCCTTGTTCTTCCTCTCATATTCCTCGATAGATTTTGTTGTTGTGGAGGGATTTGAGTTTGAGGGACTTGACCACTTCGTGTGTTCTTGCCATTGAATTAGTTGCATCGGTTTGAGTTCTCCACGATGATACGTGGAAGTGAAGTTTGAGAAGTGTACTACCCTTGGGTGCTTGGTACCCTATAAATTGTTCTTCATGGATGTTTTGGCATCCTAGAAGCTTGTTGGTGCCTTGGAGATCAGTCATTGTGGCGTAAAGCTCTGGGCAAGCGTCGGGGGTCTCCAATTAGGTTGTGGAGATTGCCCCATGCATTTGAGGTCATCACGGAGCCACGGTCCATTGTGGTGAAGCTTCGTGGTGTTGTTGGGAACCTCCAATTAAGTTGTGGAGATTGCCCCAAACTTGTTTGTACGGGTTCGGTGACCACCCTCAAGGGTCCCTTAGTCGAATCACGGTATCTTGCATTGTGTGAGGGAGTCAGGAGATTACGGTGGCCTTAGTGACATCTTGCGGAGCATTATGCCTCCACACCGCTCCAAACGGAGATTAGCATCCACAAGGATGTGAACTTCGGGATACATAGTCGTCTCCGCATGCCTCGGTTATCTCTTACTTGAGCCTTTTGTTGGGGAACATTGCATGGGAAACAAAAAATTTCCTACGCACACGAGGACCTACACGGTGATGTTCATCTATGAGAGGGAGATTGAATCCACATACCCTTGTAGATCACTAAGCGGGAAGCGTCAAGAAACATGGTTGATGTAGTGGAACAGCTTCGTGATTCAAATCACCGTCGTCCCACGATCCGTCCCGATCTAGCACCGAACAGACGGCACCTCCGCGTTCAGCACACGTACAGCTCGATGACGATCTCCGCCTTCTTGATCCAGCAAGAGATACGGGGAAGTAGATGAGTTCTCCGGCACCGTGACAGCGCGCCGGTGATGGTGATGATCAATTCCTGGAGGGCACCGCCCGAGCTTCGCAGAAATACGATCTAGATGAAGAACTACGAAGTAGAGGTTTAGGGTTGCACGTCGCAAAGTTGTGTCTCAAAAACCCTAAAACCTCTAGTATATATAGGAGGAGGGGAGGGGCTAGCCTTGAGGCTCAAGGGAGCCTCTAGGGCGTCGGCCGAAGGGAGGAGGAGGGACTCCTACTCCAATTTGGTTTGGAAGGTGGAGTCCCTTCCCTCCTTCCCACCTCCTCTCTTTTTTCTCATTTGATTTTTTCCTCTTGTCCGAAATAGTCCTATTGGGATGGCCTCACCAGCCCACTAAGGGGTGGTGCGCCACCCATGGGCCTATTAGGTTCTCTCCCGGGTGGGTGGTCCCTCCCGGCAAAAACCCGGAACCCATTCGTCACTCCCGGTACACTTCTGGTAATGCCCGAAATCTTTCTGGAAGCCAAATGAAACAATCCTATATATCAATCTTTGTTTTCGGACCATTACGGAAACCCTCATGACGTTCGTGATCTCATCCGGGACTTCGAGAAAAACTTCGGTCACCAGCACCTATAACTCAACTATATCAAAACGTCACCGAACCTTAAGTGTGTAGACCCTGCGGGTTCGAGAACTATGCAGACATGACCTGAGACACTCCCCGGTCAATATCCAATAGCGGGACCTGGATGTCCATATTGGATCCTACATATTCTACGAAGATCTTATCGGTTGAACCTCTTTGCCAAGGATTCATACAATCTCGTATACCATTCTCTTTGTCCTTCGGTATGTTACTTGCCCGAGATTTGATCGTCGGTATCCCTATACCTATTTCAATCTCGTTACCGGCAAGTCTCTTTACTCCTTCCGTAATACAAGATCCTGTGACTAACACTTTAGTCACATTGCTTGCAAGGCTTATATGTGATGTTGTATTACCGAGTGGGCCCCGAGATACCTCTCCGTCACACGAAGTGACAAATCCCAGTCTTGATCCATGCTAACTCAACGGACACCTTCGGAGATAGCTGTGGAGCACCTTTATAGTCACCCAGTAACGTTGCGATGTTTGATACACACAAGGTATTCCTCCGGTATCAGTGAGTTACATGATCTCATGGTCATAGGAATGAATACTTGACACGCAGAAAACAATAGCAACAAACTTACATGATCACATGCTATGTTTATAGTTTGGGTCTTGTCCATCACATCATTCTACCAATGATGTGATCCAGTCATCAAGTGACAACACTTGTATATGGTCAGAAAACCTTAACCATCCTTGATCAACTGCTAGTCAACTAGAGGCTTACTAGGGACATAGCTTTGTCTATATATCCACACATGCATTTATGTTTTCATTCAATACAATTATAGCATGGATAATAAACGATTATCTTGAAACGGGAAATATAACAATAACTATTTCATTATTGCCTCTAGGACATATTTCCAGCAGTTTCCCACTTGCACTAGAGTCAATAATCTAGTCTCACATTGCTATGTGATTTACATTGGAATGAATCTAACACCCATACAGTTCTGGTGTTGATCATGCTTCGCACGTGGAAGAGGTTTAGTCAGTGGATCTGCAACATTCAGATCCGTGTGTACTTTGCAAATATTCACGTCCTCTCCTTCGACATAGTCGCGGATGAGGTTGAAGCATCGTTTGATGTGTCTGGTCTTCTTGTGAAACCTTGGTTCCTTGGCTAGAGCAATGGCACCAGCGTTGTCACATAACAGAGTTATTGGATCTAGTGCGCTCGGCACAACTCCAAGATCCGTCATGAACTGCTTCATCCAGACACCCTCCTTAGCCGCCTCTGAGGCAGCCATGTACTCCGCTTCACATGTAGAATCTACTACGACGCTTTTCTTGGAACTACACCAGCTTACCGCACCCCCATTGAGAATAAATACGTATCTAGTTTGAGACTTAGAGTCATCCGGATCAGTGTCAAAGCTTGCATCGATGTAACCCTTTACGACAAGCTCTTCGTCACCTCCATAAACGAGAAACATTTCCTTAGTCCTTTTCAGGTACTTTAGAATATTCTTGACCGCCGCACAGTGTTCCACTCCTGGATCACTTTGAAACCTGCCTACCATACTTATGGCCAGGCTGACGTCCGGTCTTGTGCACAGCATTGCATACATGATAGACCCTACGGCTGAAGCATAAGGGATGGTACTCGTCTTTTCTCTATCTTCTGCAGTTACTGGAGATTGAGTCTTACTCAACTTTATACCTTGTAACACAGGCAAGATCCCTTTCTTGGATTGTTCCATTTTGAACTTCTTCAAAACTTTCTCAAGGTATGTGCTTTGTGAAAGTCCTATCAGGCATCTCGGTCTATCTCTATAGATCTTAATACCTGATATGTAAGCATCTTCTCCTAGGTCTTCCATTGAAAAACTTTTGTTCAAGTAATCCTTTACGCTCTCCAAAAACTCCACATTGTTTCCAATCAGCAATATGTCATCCACATATAATATTAGAAACACTACAGAGCTCCCACTCACTTTCTTGTATATACAAGATTCTCCTACAACTTGTATAAACCAAAACGCCTTGATCACCTCATCAAAGCGCTTATTCCAACTTCGAGATGCTTGCACCAGTCCATAAATGGATAGCTGGAGCTTGCATACTTTATCAGCATTCTTTGGATCGACAAAACCTTCGGGTTGCATCATATACAACTCTTCCTTAAGAAACCCATTAAGGAACGCCGTTTTGACATCCATCTTCGAGATTTCATAATTGAAAAATGCAGCTATTGCTAACATGATTCGGACGGATTTAAGCATCGTTACCGTGAGAATGTCTCATTGCACTCAACTCCTTGAACTTGTGAAAAACCCTTTGCCACAAGTCGAGCTTTATACACGGCCACATTATCGTTCGCGTCTGTCTTCTTCTTAAAGATCCATTTGTTATGAATAGCCTTGCGACCTTCAGGTAATACTTCCAAAGTCCACACTTTGTTTTCATACATAGATCCTATCTCGGATTTCATGGCCTCTAACCATTTGTTGGAATCTGGGACCACCATTGCTTCTCCATAATTCACATGCTCATTGTTGTCTAACAACATGATAGATAAGACAGGATTCCTGTACCACTCAGGAGCAGTACGTGATCTTGTCGACCTACAAGGTCCGATAGTAACTTGATCCGAAGCTTTATGATCATCATCGTTAGCTTCCTCCACAACTGGTGTTGCCTCGATAGAGATTTCCCTCTGCCCTGCACCACCATCTTGTGGGAGCAGAGGTTCCAAAACCTCATCAAGTTCTATATTCCTCCCACTCAATTCTTTCGAGAGAAACTCTTTCTCAAGAAAAGCTTTGTTCTTAGCAACAAACACTTTGCCCTCGGACCTGAGATAGAAGGTGTACCCAACTTTCTCTTTTGGGTAACCTATGAAGACGCACTTTTCCGCTTTGGGTTCTAGCTTTTCAGGTTGAAGCTTTTTGACATAAGCATCGCATCCCCAAACTTTAAGAAACGACAACTTTGGCTTCTTACGATACCATAGCTCATATGGTGTCGTCTCAACGGATTTTGATGGTGCCCTATTTAAAGTGAATGCAGTTGTCTCTAATGCATAGCCCCAAAATGATACTGGCAAATCGGTAAGAGACATCATAGATCGCACTGTATCTAACAAAGTACGATTACGACGTTCAGACATAGCATTACGCTGTGGTGTTCCAGGTGGTGTCAACTATGAAACGATTCCACATTGTCTTAAGTGAGCACCAAACTCGTAACTCAGATATTCACCCCCTCGATCAGATCGTAGGAACTTGATCTTCTTGCTACGAGGATTTTCAACTTCACTCTGAAATTGTTTGAACTTGTCAAAAATTTCAGACTTGTGCTTCATCAAGTAGATATATCCATACCTACTCAAATCATCAGTCAAGGTGAGAAAATAACGACATCCGCCGCGTGCCTCCACACTCATTGATCCGCACACATCAGTATGTATGATTTCCAACAAGTCACTTGCACCCTTCATTGTTCCGTAGAACGGAGTCTTAGTCATCTTGCCCATGATGCATGGTTCGCACGTGTCAAGCGATTCAAAATCAAGTGACTCCAAAAGCCCATCAGCATGGAGTTTCTTCATGTGATTTACACCAATATGACCTAAGCGGCAGTGCCACAAAAAGGTGGCGCGATCATTGTTATCTCTACATCTATTGGTCTCAATGTTATGGATATGTGTGTCATCACAATCAAGATACAATATGAACAAACCCCGCACATTGGGTCCATGACTGATGACCCACAAGTATAGGGGATCAATCTTAGTCCTTTCAATAAGTAAGAGTGTCGAACCCAACGAGGAGCAGAAGGATCTGACAAGTGGTTTTCAGCAATGTAAAATATGCAAGCACTGAAATTATCGGTAACAAGTACTTGTGTGGTGAGATGATTCGTAGCAAGTAGCAAGTAACAACAGTAACAATGGTGCA
This sequence comes from Hordeum vulgare subsp. vulgare, assembly GCF_904849725.1. Lineage (NCBI taxonomy): Eukaryota > Viridiplantae > Streptophyta > Magnoliopsida > Poales > Poaceae > Hordeum > Hordeum vulgare. Next base: position 185,813,131 of record NC_058519.1, on the reverse strand, counting down.
GCAAAGTGTCCCAATCCCTTTTGTAGAAAGGGACAAGCCTGGACAAAGTCTTATAGGAGGAAAAACGCTCCCGTGGACACACGGGAATTTCTGTCATGCTAGTTTTCATCATGTTCATATGATTCGTGTTCGTTACATTGATAGTTTGATATGTGGGTGGACTGGCGCTTGGGTACTGCCCTTACTTGGACAAGCATCCCACTTATGATTAACCCCTCTCGCAAGCATCCGCAACTACGAAAGAATAATTAAGACAATGTCTAACCATAGCATTAAACTAGTGGAACCAAATCAGCCCCTTACGAAGCAACGCATAAACTAGGGTTTAAGCTTCTGTCACTCTAGCAACCCATCATCTACTTACTACTTCCCAATGCCTTCCTCTAGGCCCAAATAATGGTGAAGTTTTATGTAGTCGACGTTCACATAACACCACTAGAGAAAAAACAACATACAACACATCAAAATATCGAACGAATACCAAATTCACATGACTACTATTAGCATGACTTATCCCATGTCCTCGGGAACAAAAGTAACTACTCACAAAGCATAATCATATTCATGACCAGAGAGGTAATGAGTAGCATCAAAGATCTGAACATAAACTCTTCCACCAAGTAATCCAACTAGCATCAACTACAAAGAGTAATTAACACTACTAGCAACCTTACAAGTACCAATCGGAGTCGCGAGATGGAGATTGGTTACAAGTGATGAACTAGGGTTTGGAGATGAGATGGTGCTGATGAAGATGTTGATGGTGACGAGTCCCCTCCGATGAGAGGAGTGTTGGTGATGACAATGGCGACGATTTCCCCCTCTGGGAGGGAAGTTTCCCCATCAGGATCGTCCTGCCGGAGCTCTAGATTGGTTCTGCTCAAGTTCTGCCTCGTGGCGACGGAGAATCCTCCGAAAAGCCTCCTCCTGATTTTTTTTCCGGGCGAAACCCTTCATATAGCAGAAGAGGGGAGCCAGAGGGCCAGCTGGGTGCCCACAAGCCCCCTAGGCGCGGCCAGGGGGGTGGTCGCGCCTAGCAGGCTTGTGGCCACCTGCTGGCGCCCCTGTGGCACTTCTTCGGCCCAGTATTTTTTATAATTCCAGAAAAAAAAATCCTCGTTGATTTTTACGGCGTTTGGAGTTGCGCAGAATAGGTATCTCAAAGTTGCTCCTTTTTCAGGCCAGAATTCCAACTGTCGGCATTCTCCCTCTTCATGTAAACCTTGCAAAATAAGAGAGAAAAGGCATAAGTATTGTACCGTGAAGTGAAATAACAGCCCAAGAAGCGATAAATATCAACATGAAAACATGATGCAAAATGGACGTTTCAATTCCCCCAAGCTTAGACCTCGCTTGTCATCAAGCAAAAGCCTAGCTCAGTAAATATGTCCACATGTTTAGGGAGAGAGGTGTCAACAAAACAAGATACGAACATGCATGCATCATGATAATGATCAGAACAGCAATACCAACATATAATCTCTCATGCTAAAGTGACAATTCCTTCACAAAGTAAAGCATGGATCAAGAACCTTACCGAGAAGTAACAACTGATAGCCTTTAGTCATTGAAGCAATTGCAATTTATCACAACATCAGAAAGAGTCAAATAAGAGCTTGTAAAGCAAATCCACATACTCAATCATATTTTCATTCTCTATAGTTTCTACAACTCACGTGGTACTCATGAGATCAAAGTTTCAGCTGGACACAGAGAAAGATAGGGGCTTATAGTTTTGCCTCCCAACTGCTTACCTCAAGGGTAATGTCAACAATAATAATTCAATTATACTTACTTCCAAGTTGACATATGAATATAGATCTTTCCCAAGCATATGACGTTAGCCAAGATAAAGTCGAAACAAGGAATTGGTGAAGATCACCATGACTCTTTCAAGGGCAAAAAGTAAAGGTACAAAATAGGCCCTTCACACAGGGAAGCTGAGGTTGTCATGCGCTTTTGAGGTTTGGATGCGTCTCCTCTTAGTGCAGAGGAATGTCACTTTATATTGCCTCATGTGATAAAGAACTTTATTATGCAGTCTGTCGCTTTTATGTCTTCCTCATCACAGGTTCGTACAAAGCTTATTTTCCACACACTAATAGATCATACATATTAGGGAGCAATTTTTATTGCTTGCACCGATGACAACTTACTTGAGGGATCTTATTCAATCCATAGGTAGGTATGGTGGACACTCATGGCAGAACTGGGTTGAAGGTTTCTGTATGCACAAGTAGTATCTCTACTTGGTGCAGGAGTTTTGGCTAATATGAGGTGGAAGCAATCGTCACATGCTAAGGGATCTCTAATCATATAACATTGTTCGGAACCAAGCAAACACAATTCATTATGTTGTCTTCCGTGTCCAACATCTACTTCTAAGCATGCAATAGTTTTGTGAGTGTTCACAATCATAGATGGTGTCAAAGATGATATATTTATATGTGAACCTCTCCTTCTTTATCACTTCCTATTAATTGCAACAATGACCAAGGTCTACGTTTGTCTACCCTCAACAAGTTTCAATCATCATTCTTTTTATATGTGAAGCCATCACTTCTCATAAGATCATTACATGATCTTTCATGCTTTTGTTCTTTTCTCACTCTTTTGATCATGGCAAGAGGCAAAGCCCTTCAACTAAGACACTCTTTATTATATGGCTCACGAGCTTGAATACATCGGGGGTGACACAAAGCAAAACTCAAGACTAAAACACTAAGACTTTTAATCTACTAGAGAAAGAGAAAACTGAAAAGGAACAAACTAAAACAAAGGTAAAGGCAAAAGATGTGATGGTGATATGATACCGGGGCAACTCCCCCAAGCTTGGCACAAGCCAAGGGGATTGCCCATACCCATGCTCAGTTGTCTTCCTTTGGAGGTGATGGTGGTGGAGTTGTGGCAGAGGTCTTGAGCTTGTTTAATTTCCACTTGAGCATAAAATTCTGCTCCCTTAGATCATCATTTTCCTCTTCATAGACTTGAGGGAGATTGTTCTCCCCCACAGATTCCTAAGACGACATCTTGCTCTAAATCTGCGGCAGAAAACAGCCTTGAAACAAAAGCAGAGGAAATATGCGTGATACAAGGGTCAGACCTTTTGGGAGAATATATAATGATTTTTTTAGACCAGGAGAAGTACTTCGCACGAAAACGGAGTCCGGGAGGCACACGAGGTGGCCACAAGCCCCCCAGGCGCGGCCAGGGGGTGGGCCCGCGCCTGGCAGGCTTGTCGCCTCCTCGCGCGCTTTCTGGACTACTTCCAATTTTTGTATTTTTTCAAATATTCCAAAACGGAGAAAAATTCTTACTAGAAAAGTTTTGGAGTCTGTTTTCTTACCGAATCACATACCTCTTCGTTTTCGGAGTCTGAAATAGGCTGATAAATATCCCCTAGGTATTCTTCCGGAGTTATGGTATTGATAATATTTCTTTCAACATTTATGGGAGTACCTGAGATATAATGCTTGATTCTCTACCCATTTACAACTCTCGGACAATTACCTTCCGTGTTGTTGATCTTGATAGCACCGGAACGATATACTTCCTCAACAATATAGGGACCTTCCCATTTAGAGAGAAGCTTGCCTACAAAAAATCTTAAACGAGAATTATATAGCTAGACATTATCACCTACATTAAACTCACGCTTTTGTATCCTTTTATCATGCCACCTCTTAACCTTTTCTTTGAACAACTTGGCATTCTCATATGCCTGAGTTCTCCATTCATCAAGCGAGCTAATCTCAAATAACCTCTTCTCACCAGCAAGTTTGAAATCAAAGTTGAGCTCTTTGATTGCCCAATAAGCTTTATGCTCTAGCTCAAGAGGTAACTGACATGCTTTACCGTACACCATTTTGTACGGAGACATGCCCATGGGATTCTTATAGGTAGTTCTATAAGCCCACAGTTCATCATCGAGCTTCTTAGACCAATTCTTTCTAGACCTGTTGACAGTCTTTTGCAGAATTAGTTTAATCTCTCTATTGCTTAGCTCTACTTGACCACTGGACTGAGGGTGATAGGGAGACGCAATTCTATGGTTGATATCGTACTTAGCAAGCGTTTTACGGAAAGCACCATGAATGAAATGTGAACCACTGTCGGTCATTAGATATCTAGGGACTCCAAATCTAGGGAAAATAACTTCTTTAAGCATCCTGATAGAGGTCTTGTGATGAGCACTACTAGTGGGGATAGCTTCTACCCACTTAGTGACGTAATCAACAGCAACTACGATATGAGTATACCTATTGGATTTTGGAAAAGGTCCCATATAATCAAAGCCCCAGACATCAAATGGTTCAGTGACAAGTGAATAGTTCATAGGCATTTCCTGACGTTTACCGATATTACCTATTCTTTGACATTCTTCACAAGACAAGACAAACTTACGGGCATCCTTGAAGAGAGTGGGCCAATAGAAACCTGATTGCAATACCTTGTGTGCAGTTCTATCTCCAGCATGGTGTCCTCCGTAGGCCCCGGAGTGACATTTCTGTAGGATCTGTCCCTGTTCATGTTCAGGTACACAACGTCTAATAACACCATCTACTCCTTCCTTATAAAGGTGAGGATCATCCCAAAAGTAATGTCTCAAGTCAAAGAAGATTTTATTCTTTTGCTCGTATGTGAAACTAGGTGGTGTGTATTTGGCAACAATATAGTTTGCATAATCAGCATACCACGATGCACTACGTGAAGTATTGATGACATTCGATTGCTCATCAGGAAAGCTATCATCAATAGGTTGTGGGTCATCAAGAACGTTCTCTAACCTAGACAAGTTATCTGCTACTGGGTTATCAGCACCCTTCCTGTCGACAACGTGCAAATCAAATTCTTGTAGCAAGAGAACCCATCTGATAAGTCTATGTTTAGCGTATTTCTTCTCCATAAGGTACTTAATAGCAGCATGATCAGTGTGAATAGTGACTTTGGAATCAACTATGTAAGACCTGAACTTTTCACATGCAAACACGACTGCTAAAAATTCCTTTTCCGTAGTGGCATAGTTTCTTTGGGCATTGTCTAGAGTTTTACTAGCATAGTGAATAACATTCAACTTCTTATCAACTCTTTGCCCTAGGACAGCACCAACCGCATAATCACTAGCATCACACATGATCTCAAAAGGTAGGTTCCAATCAGGTGGTTGAACAATAGGTGCAGTTATCAAAGCCTTCTTAAGTATTTCGAAGGCTTCCTCACAATCATCATCAAAAACAAAAGGAATATCCTTTTGCAAGAGATTGGTAAGAGGCCTAGAAATCATAGAGAAGTCTTTAATGAACCTTCTATAGAAACCAGCATGACCAAGGAAACTTCTTATACCTTTGATATATGTGGGGTATGGCATTTTCTCGATTGCATCAACCTTAGCCTTATCGACTTCAATACCTCTTTCATAAATGTTATGTCCAAAGACGATGCCTTCATTAACCATAAAGTGGCACTTCTCCCAATTCAAGACAAGATTGGTGTCTTTACATCTCTGCAAGACTCGATCAAGGTTGCTGAGGCAATCATCAAAAGAAGACCCGTAAATGGAGAAGTCATCCATGAAAACCTCAACAATCTTTTCACAAAAGTGAGAGAATATAGCCATCATACATCTTTGAAAGGTGGAAGGTGCATTAGATAAGCCAAAAGGCGTACGTCTATAAGCAAAGGTACCGAAAGGGCAGGTAAAAGTGGTTTTCTCCTGATCAGATTGTGCAACTCGTATTTGGGAGAAACCAGAATAACCGTCTAGAAAGCAGAAGTGTGTGTGTTTAGACAGTCTTTCTAGCATTTGGTCAATAAAAGGCAAAGGGTAATGATCTTTCCTAGTGGCTTTATTAAATTTCCTAAAATCGATCACCATCCTATAGCCAGTAATAATCCTGTGTGGGATCAATTCATCCTTATCATTAGGGACAACGGTAATGCCTCCCTTCTTAGGGACGCAATGCACTAGACTCACCCAATCACTATGAGCAACATGATAGATAATACCTGCTTCCAGGAGCTTTAGTATTTATTTTCTTACGACCTCTTTCTTCTTAGGATTTAATCTCCTTTGATGATCAGCAACTGGTTTGGAATCAGGATCTGTTTTAATCTTGTGCTGGCATAGAGTGGGACTAATGCCCTTAAGATCATCAAGCGTATATCCAATAGCAGCACGGTGCTTTCTCAGAGTTTTTAGTAACTTCTTTTCTTCATGCTCTGTGAGGCTAGCACTAATTATAACTGGATATATCTCTTTTTCATCCAGATAAGCATACTTAAGAGTATCAGGCAACGGTTTAAGCTTGAACACAGGATCACCCTTTGGTGGGGGTGGATCCCCAAGCAGTTCAACGGGCAAATTATTCTTAAGGATAGGTTATTGTTCTAAGACAACTCTATCTATCTCATCCCTTTCATCCATATGCATATCATTTTCATGCTCAAGCAAGTATTGCTCAAAGGGATCCGTAGGAGGCATGGCAATAGAAGCTAAGGCAATAGTCTCATCCTTACTAGGCAACTCCTTTTCATGAGGTTATCTACCAAACTTGGAGAAATTAAACTCGTGTGACACACCTTCAAAGCCAACAGTGACAGTTTGCTTCTCACAGTCAATATGAGCATTGACAGTATTGAGAAAAGGTCTGCCAAATATGATGGGACAAAAGCTATCTTGTGCGGTAGCAAGAACGAGGAAATCAGCAGGATACTTCGTTTTACCACACAGGACTTCAACATCCCTAACAATTCCCACAAGGCATATAGTATCTCTATTGGCAAGCTGAATCGTGACATCAATAGGTTCTATCTCAATAGGTGCAATCTCGTCTTTGATTTCATCATATAAGGATTGAGGTATTCCACTAACACTAGCACCCACGTCACATAAACCATGATAGCAATGATCTCCTATCTTAAAAGAAACAACAGGCGTGCCAACAACAGGCCTATGTTTGTCTCTAGCATGAGGTTTAGCAATTCTAGCAGCATCTTGAGAGAAGTGAATATTATGTCCCTCAACATCGTCGGACAGAAGTCTTTGTTAATAGCAATGCTAGGTTCAACTCTAATTTTCTCACGGGGTGTAGGTGTTCTAATGTAGCCTCTACGTATCACAGTTGAAGCTTTAGAATGATCCTTTATCCTAACAGGGAAAGGTGGTTTCTCAATGTAAGCACTGGGAACAATAGGATCATTATAGGCAATGAATTTCTCTTCAACTGGATTGGGTTTAACTACATTTAGTTCTAAAGGAGGATGATATTTAAACCACTTCTCTTTGGGGAGATCAGTATGAGCAGCAAATGATTCACGCAATGAAGCTACTATCTCACAGTCAAGTCCATACTTAGCGCTAAAGTCACAAAAAGTATTTGTTTCAACAAAGGATTTAACGCAATCAAACGTGAAATTCATAGCTGACTCCTTACCTTCTTCAAGCTCCCAATCTTCAGAGTTGCGTTTAATTCTCTCCAATAAATTCCATTTGAAGTCAATATCTCTCTTCATAAAAGAACCGGTACAAGAAGTGTCAAGCATGTTGCGATCATCATGAGAAAGCCGAGCATAGAAGTTCTGAATGATAATTTCTCTCGAGAGCTCATGATTGGGGCATGAATATAACATTGATTTAAGCCTCCCCCAAGCTTGAATGATGCTTACTTTGTCACGAGGCCAAAAATTATAAATATAATTCCAATCATGATGTACTAAATGCATAGGATAAAACTTTTGATGAAATTCCAATTTCAACCGATTGTAGTCCCATGATCCAGTATAATCACATAGCCTATACCATGTCAACGCCTTATCCCTCAAAGATAAGGGAAAGACCTTCTTCTTGACCTCATCCTCGGGCACACCTGCAAGCTTAAATAAACCACAAACTTCATCTACATAAATTAGATGCAAGTCTGGATGTGATGTTCCATCTCCTGTAAAAGGATTAGCCAACAGTTTCTCAAGCATACCCGAAGGAAATTCAAAGCAAATATTTTCAGTAGGTGCAGAAGGTTGAGGAGCAACTCTTTGTGTTTCCGTTCGAGGTGAATATACCCCGAACAAGCCCCTCAAAGGATTAGTTTCCATAGTGACAAGTGACAATAAATTTCAGCACAATATATGAATGTTTCCTTACCAAGTTCCACTTACCAAAGGCGCTTCACTCCCCGGCAATGGCGCCAGAAAAGAGTCTTGATGACCCACAAGTATAGGGGATCAATCATAGTCCTTTCTATAAGTAAGAGTGTCGAACCCAACGAGGAGCAGAAGGATCTGACAAGTGGTTTTCAGCAAGGTAAAATCTGCAGGCACTGAAATTATCGGTAACAAGTAGTTGTGTGGTGAGATGATTCGTAGCAAGTAGCAAGTAACAAAAGTAACAATGGTGCAGAAAAGTGGCCCAGTCCCTTTTGTATCAAGGGACAAGCGTGAACAAAGTCTTATAGGAGGAAAAACACTCCCGAGGACACACGGGAATTTCTGTCATGCTAGTTTTCATCATGTTCATATGATTCGCGTTCGTTACTTTGATAGTTTGATATGTGGGTGGACCGGCGCTTGGGTACTTCCCTTACTTGGACAAGCATCCCACTTATGATTAACCCCTCTCGCAAGCATCCGCAACTATGAAATAAGAATTAAGACAAAGTATAACCATAGCATTAAACTAGTGGATCCAAATCAGCCCCTTACGAAGCAACGCATAAACTAGGGTTTAAGCTTCTGTCACTCTAGCAACCCATCATCTACTTACTACTTCCCAATGCCTTCCACTAGGCCCAAATAATGGTGAAGTGTTATGTAGTCGACGTTCACATAACACCACTAGAGGAAAAACAACATACAACACATCAAAATATCGAACGAATACCAAGTTCACATGACTACTATTAGCATGACTTATCCCATGTCCTCAGGAACAAAAGTAACTACTCACAAAGCATAATCATATTCATGACCAGAGAGGTAATGACTAGCATCAAAGATCTGAACATAAACTCTTCCACCAAGTAATCCAACTAGCATCAACTACAAAGAGTAATTAACACTACTAGCAACCTTACAAGTACCAATCGGAGTCGCGAGACGGAGATTGGTTACAAGTGATGCACTAGGGTTTGGAGATGAGATGGTGCTGATGAAGATGCTGATGGTGACGAGTCTCCTCCAATGAGAGGAGTGTTGGTGATGACGATGGCGACGATTTCCCCCTCCAGGAGGGAAGTTTCCCCGGCAGGATCGTCCTGCCGGAGCTCTAGATTGGTTCTGCTCAAGTTCCGCCTCGTGGCGGCGGCGAATCCTCCGAAAAGCCTCCTCCTATTTTTTTTCTAGACGAAACCCTTCATATAGCAGAAGAGGGGAGCCAAAGGGCCAGCTGGGTGCCCACAAGCCCCATAGGCGCGGCCAGGGGGTGTGGTCGTGCCTAGCAGGCTTGTGGCCACCTGCTGGCGCCCCTGTGGCACTTCTTCGGCCCAGTATTTTTTATAATTCCCGAAAATAATCCTCATTGATTTTTACGGTGTTTGGAGTTGCGCATTATAGGTATCTCAAACTTGCTCCTTTTTCAGGCCAGAATTCCAGCTGCCGGCATTCTCCCTCTTCATGTAAACCTTGCGAAATAAGAGAGAAAAGGCATAAGTATTGTACCGTGAAGTGAAATAACAGCCCAAGAAGCGATAAATATCAACATGAAAACATGATGCAAAATGGCGTATCAATGACCATAAAAGATATTACTCATATAAATAGAACAACCATTATTCTCTGACTTAAATGAGTAACGGTCTCGCAATAAACAAGATCCAGATATAATGTTCATGCTTAACGCACGCACTAAATAACAATTATTTAAGTTCATAACTAATCCCGATGGTAACTGAAGTGAGACCGTGTCGATGGCGATTGCATCAACCTTGGAACCATTTCCCACGCGCATCGTCACTTCATCTTCGCCAGCATTCGTTTATTCCGCAGTTCCTGCTTCGAGTTGCAAATGTGAGCAACAGAACCGGTATCAAATACCCAGGCACTACTACGAGAGTTGGTTAAGTACACATCAATAACATGTATATCACATATACCTTGTTTGGCGTTGGTCGCCTTCTTATCAGCCAAATACTTGGGGCAGTTGCGCTTCCAGTGACCCATGCCCTTGCAGTAATAGCACTCAGTTTCCGGCTTAGGTCCAGCCTTGGGTTTCTTTGTCGGAGGGGCAACAGTTTTGCTGCTCTTCTTGGAGTTACCCTTCTTGCCTTTGCCGCTTTTCTTGAAACCAGTGGTCTTATTGACCATCAACACTTGATGTTATTTTTGGATTTCCTACTCCGCGACTTTCAGCATCGCAAATAACTCACCGAGTGACTTATTCATCCGTTGCATGTTATAGTTCAACACAAAGCTCTTGTAGCTAGGTGGCAGTGATTGAATAATTATGTCAGTGATAGCCTCTTGCGGGAGTTCAATCCCCAGCTCAGCTAGACGGTTTGATTACCCAGATATTTTGAACACATGTTCACTGACAGACGAATTCTCCTCCATTTTGCAAGCATAGAATTTATCGGAGGTCTCATACCTCTCGATCCGGGTATTCTTCTCAAAGATAAACTTCAACTCCTAGAAAATCTCATATGCTCCATGACGTTCAAACCATCGTTGAAGTCCCAGTTCTAATCCATACAAGACTGCACATTGAACATCTTGATCAGTCGTAGCGGGTAGTTCATCTCCTAGTGCTGCATCAAGGACAGAATTCTTTTGCCCAACTTGTAGGATAAGCCTCAGATTACGAGCCCAGTCTACAAAGTTTCTACCATCATATTTTAGCTTAGCTTTCTCTAGGAACGTATTGAAATTCAGGGTTGCTATTGCGCGAGCCATTGATCTTCAACATAAAAATATTGCAAAGTTTACTTAGACTATGTTCAAGACAATTAGAGTTCAGCTAATCATATTACTAATAAACTCCCACTCAAATAGACATCCCTCTAGTTATTTGAGTGTGGCATGATCCAAATTCACTAACTCAAGTCCGATCATCACGTGAGTTGAGTGTAGTTTCAGTGGTAAACATCTCTATGTTAATCATATCAACCATATGATTCATGCTCGACCTTTAGGTCTCTTGTGTTCCGAGTCCATGTTTGTAGATGTTAGGCTCGTCAAGTTTAACCCGAGTGTTCCGCATGGACAACTGTTTTGCACTCGTTGTATGTGAACGTTGAGTCTATCACACACGATCATCACATGGTGTCTTGAAACGATGAACTGTCACAACAGTGCACAGACGGGAAGAACTCAATTTTATCTTGAAATTTAAGTGAGGGATCACCTTATAATGCTACCGTCGTTCTAAGCAAGATAAGGTGCATAAAAGGATTAACATCACATGCAATTCATAAGTGACATGATATGGCCATGATCTTGTGCTTCTTGATCTCCATCACCAAAGCACCGGCATGATCTTCATCGCCACCGGCACCACACCATGATCTCCATCATCGTGCCGCCATCGAGGTTGTCGTGCTATCTATGCTATTACTACTAAAGCTACAACCTAAAAATATAGTAAATGCATCTGCAAGCACAAACGTTAGTTTAAAGACAACCCTATGGCTCTTGTCGGTTGCCATAGCATCAACGTGCAAGTCGATATTTAACTATTACAACATGATCATCTCATACATCCAATATATCACATCATGTCTTTGTCCATATCACATCACATGCATACCCTGCAAAAACAAGTTAGATGTCCTCTAATTTGTTGTTGCATGTTTTACGTGGCTGGTATGGGTATCTAGCATGATCGCATCTTAATTACGCAAAGCCACAACGGTGATATGCAAATTGTTATTTAACCTTTCTCCAAGGACTGCCTCGGTCAAATTCGATTCAACTAAAGTTGAAGAAAGAGACACCCGCCAGTCATCTTTATGCAACAAGTTGCATGTTAGTCGATGAAACCGGTCTCTCGTAAGCGTACGAGTAAGGTTGGTCCAGGCCGCTTCAATCCAACAATACCGCCGAATCGAGAAAAGACTAAGGAGGGCACTAAATCGAACATCAACGCCCACAAAAACTTTTGTTTTCTACTCGAGATTACATCTATGCATGAACCTAGCTCATGATGCCACTGTTGGTGAATGTTGCATGGGAAACAACAAATTTCCTACGCACACAAAGACCTATCACGGTGATGTTTATCTACGAGAGGGAGATCGGATCCACATACCCTTGTAGATCGCTAAGCGGGAAGTGTTAAGAAACACGGTTGACGTAGTGGAACAGCTTCATGATTCAAATCACCGTCGTCCCACGATCCGTCCCGATCTAGTACCGAACGGACGGCACCTCCGCGTTCAGCACATGTACAACTCGATGACGATCTCCGCCTTCTTGATCCAACAAGAGAGACGGGGAATTAGATGAGTTCTCTGGCACCATGACGGCACGCCGGTGATGGTGATGATCTATTCCTGCAGGGCTTTGCCCGAGCTCTGCGGAAATACGATCTATAGGAAGAACTACGAACTAGAGGTTTAGGGTTGCACTTGGCAAAGTTGTGTCTCAAAAACCCTAAAACCTCTAGTATATATAGGAGGAGCGGATGGGCTAGCCTTGAGACTCAAGGGAGCCTCTAGGGCGTCAGCCAAAGGGAGCAGGAGGGAATCCTACTCCAATTCGGTTTGGAAGGTGGAGTCCCTTCCCTCCTTCCCACCTCTTTTTTTCTCCTTTGATTTTTTTCCTCTTGGCCGAAATAGTCCTATTGGGCTCGCCTCACTAGCCCACTAAGGGCTGGTGCACCACCCATGGGCCTATTAGGTTCTCTCCTGGGTGGGTGGTCCCTCCCGTCAAAAACCAGGAACCCATTCGTCACTCCCGATACACTGCTGGTAATGCCCGAAATCTTTCCGGAAGCCAAATGAAACAATCCTATATATCAATCATTGTTTCCGAACCATTCCGAAAACCCTCGTGATGTCCGTGATCTCATCCAGGACTCCGAACAAAACTTCGGTCACCAGGACCTATAACTCAACTATACTGAAACGTCACCGAACCTTAAGTGTGCAGACCCTACGGGTTCGAGAACTATGCAGACATGACCATAGACACTCCCCGATCAATATCCAATAGCGGGACCTGGATGTCCATATTGGATCCTACATATTCTACGACGATCTTATCGGTTGAACCTCTGAGCCAAGGATTCATAGAATCCCGTATACCATTCCCTTTGTCCTTCGGTATGTTACTTGCCCAAGATTTGATCGTCGGTATCCCTATACCTATTTCAATCTCGTTACCGGCAAGTCTCTTTACTCGTTCCATAATACAAGATCATGTGACTAACCCTTTAGTCGCATTGCTTGCAAGGCTTATATGTGATGTTGTATTACCGAGTGGGCCCTGACATACGTCTCCGTCACACGGAGTGACAAACCCCAGTCTTGATCCATGCTAACTCAACGGACACCTTCGGAGATACCTGTAGAGCACCTTTATAGTCACCCAGTAACATTGCGACATTTGATACGCACAAGGTATTCCTCCGGTGTCAGTGAGTTACATGATCACATGGTCATAGGAATGAATACTTGACACGTAGAAAACAATAGCAACAAAATGACACGATCACATGCTACGTTTATAGTTTGGGTCTTGTCCATCACATCATTCTCCCAATGATGTGATCCAGTCATCAAGTGACAACACTTGTATATTGTCAGGAAACCTTAACCATCCTTGATCAACTGGCTAGTGAACTAGAGGCTTACTAGGGACATAGTTTGTCTATATATCCACACATGCATTTATGTTTTCATTCAATACAATTATAGCATGAATAATAAACGATTATCTTGAAACAGGAAATATAACAATAACTATTTTATTATTGCCTCTAGGGCATATTTCCAACACCTTTTACTTATGCACTTTACATTGTCATAGCCATATTGTTTCTTGTTATATGTCTTGCTATCACTTAGTTGTTTATCTTACTTAGCATAAGTTGTTGGTGCACATAGGTGAGCCTAGTTGTTTTAGGTTTCGTGTTGGACAAATTAAACGATAGTTTTATTCCACATTTTTTCAAGCCTAAACCGTAATGATTTTAAAGTGCCTATTCACCCCCCCCCCCTCTAGGCGACATCCACGTCCTATCGCATGTGAAGTGTTATTACTTTCTGCTGCCATATATGTTGACTAGCACGTGTAGGTTGCACTGGTCTTGTTAGAATTGCTAAAATCTGCCAACTACTAAAATTGGGAAAAGTCTAGGTATTAATTTATGCAAGTAGTCTATTCAACCCCCCCCCCCCCCCCGCGCGCACGCGCGCGCTCTATACATCCCTTCTAGTGATCCCACAATTGGTATAAGAGCTTTGGTCTCCATAGCCTTGGTTTAAAGACCATTGGAGGAAGATGGATGTGTCTAGTTTCGGTAATCTTAGTTGTAGAGTGCCTATTCTCAATGGGAAGTATTATAGACAATGGAAAGATGAAATGATTGATATCTTTGATGAATTCCAGTTGAGCAAGTATGTTGAAAATCCCTATATTTCTCCCATTGATACGTTACATCCTTCTCATGCTAATGAAGTTAATATGCTTGGTAATCTTAAAATTGTTAATCTCGTCATTAGAGGATTATCAAGAAATGTGCTTAATCAAATGAAGAATTTTTAGTGTGCTTATACTTTGTGGAAAGATTTGGAGAAAAGATATCCCGACTATTCCTTGAAAAATCTTGATATCATATTCCAAAAATCTATTGTCTTTCACAAAATGAAGACCAATAATCCTAATTTTGATAATTCTCTATTTAAGGTTCGTGACCTAATGTGTGCTAAAGGATATGTCATTACCATTAATAACATCATTGTTGAAGCCATTCGCATGCATAAACTTGAACATTGTGATGGTCGAAACTCTAATGAATCTTTTGATTCTTATGACGAGGTTATTCCTTTCGACGATGACAATGTGGAGCATGGCTACTACGATAATGACGAGAAGTTTGACATCGAGTACGACAAGACCATGAGGATCCTAAGTCTTATGGGAAACCTTAGAGATTACATGGCCGGCGGAAAGGAGTGGATACTCGAAAGTGGATGCACTGATCACATGACCGGAGATAAAAACATGTTTCATGAGATCACACCAAATCATTGACCACAAAGGTATGTAACTTTTGCGGACAACTCCAAGGGTAAGGTACTTGGTCTTGGTAAGGTGGCCATATCTAATGATAGTTCCATTCAAAATGTCATGCTTCTTGAATCCCTTGGCTACAATCTTCTTTCCATATCTAGACTACCGGACTTTGGCTTCGGTGTGCTATTTGCAAAAGTTGATTGCCAAGTGTTTCGTTGAGATAATCATAACATGATATTTAGTGGTTTGCGTAGAGGTGATCTATACATAGTCGATTTCACTAAAAGATCCAAACCTCGTACATGTCTTATTGCAAAATCTTCTAAAGGTTGGTTATGGCATAGAAGGCTAGGACATGTTCGTATGCGTAATATTGATAGGCTTATCAAAGATGATCATATTGTTGTTGTTAAAGATGTTAACTTTGACAAAGATAGACTTTGTAGTGCTTGTTAAACAGGAAAACAAGTTGGTGGAAGTCATCCCGTGAAGAACATCATGACTATTAGAAGGCCACTAGAGCTACTTCACATGGATCTCTTTGGTCCCAATGCTTACAAGAGCCTTAGTGGAAATTCGTTTTGTCTAGTTATTGTTCATGATTTTCTACATTTACATAGGTATTATTTCTTGATGGCAAGTTGCAGGTACAAAATATCTTCAAGAACTTCGCTCGAAAATCCCAAAATCAGTTTGAAGTGAAGATCGAGAAAGTTCACAGCGACAACGGATCGGAGTTCAAGAACACGGATGTGGATAATTTTCCTGATGAAGAAGGTATCTCACATGAGTTCTCGGCAACGTATGCACCTCAACAAAATGGAGTTGTTGAGAGGAAGAACCGGACTCTCATAGATATGGATAGAACGATGCTTGACGAATACAAGACGCCAAGACACTTTTGGGCAGAAGCCGTGGAAACAGCTTGCCATGACATGAACCGACTCTACTTACACAAGCTTCTTGGTAAAATGGCATACGAGCTACTCACCAATAACAAACCCCAAGTTGGATACTTTCGAGTATTTGGTTGTAAGTGCTACATTCTAGATAAGCACCGTCGTTCTAAATTTTCTCCTAAATCTCATGAAGGTTTCCTACTTGGTTAAGAATCAAACTCTCACACTTACCTTGTTCACAACAACTTCACTCGAAAAGTTGAAGAGACGGTTGATGTGAAGTTTGATCAATCTAATGGTTCACAAGCCAAACAATTGCCAAATGGTGTAGGAGATAAGGAACCTTTGGAAGCCAGCTAAGATCTTCATATCGGCAAGATTCGTCCCATGGAGGTGAAGGAAAGTACTTCATCAACACAACTGGAAGCTCCTACTTCGTGTCAAGGTGAACCACAAAAGAACATGGAGGCATCCACAAGAGGTACACGACATGATGAAGAGGAGGAAGAAGTACATCATGATGATCCACCACAACCTTCTTCACCAACACCTCAAGGGAATGACACCTTCAATGACAATAAAGAAGAAGATGATGATGAGGAAGCTCCACCATCCAACAGGAAAAAGTTGTCACGAGTTCGAGCAAGAGTGGACAAGGATCATCCGCTGAATAAAATCTTCGGTGACATACAAACCGGCAGAATCCCTCCCTCTAAAACTAGTTTAGCTAACTTTTGTGAGCACTACCCATTTATCTCTAGCATTGAGCCTATGAAGTTACAAGAATCACTTCAAGACCTGGATTGGGTGAATGACATGCACGAAGAGCTACACAACTTTGAGAGAAATGAAGTTTGGACACTCGTGGAAAATCCCAAGGACGAGCACAACATCATTGGTACAAAATGGGTGTTTCAAACCAAGCGAGATGAATATGGTCAAGTTGTACGCAACAAGTTGCGTGTCGTAGCCCAAGGACACACGCAAGTCGAAGGTATGGACTACGGTGAGACATATGCCCCTGTTGCTTGACTTGACGCCATTCACATTCTTCTCTCTTATGCTAATCACCATGATATTACTCCTTACCAAATGGATATTAAAAGTGATTTTCTAAAGGTGAAATTGAGGAGGATGTTTATGTCAAACAACCTCCCGACTCTGTGAATCCTAAGAAACCTAATCATGTTTACAAACTTCCTAAAGCTTTATATGGTCTAAAACAATCCCGTCAATCTTGGTACAAATGCCTAAATAATTTTTTCATTAAAAGGGGTTTTGAGATTGGTAAAATTGATGCAACCTTGTTCACTAAAAGAGTTAATGGGGGATTATTTGTGTGCCAAATATACATGGATCATATTATCTTTGGATCTACTAACCCACATTTTAGTCACAAGTTTGGAAGGTTGATGTTAGAGAAGTATGAGATGTCTATGATGTATTAGCTGAAATTCTTCCTTGGTTTGCAAATCAAACAACTGAGAGAAGGTACACTTATCTCTCAAACCAAGTACACCAAGGACTTGATCAAGAAGTCCAACATGCAAGAATGCAAAGGTATGAAAACTCCCATGCCTACTAGTGGACATGTTGATCTTACCAATGAGGACAAACTGGTTGATCAAAAGGTTTATTGATTAATGATCGGTTCATTGCTATATCTATGTTCCTCCCGTCTTGATATCAAGTTGAGTGTTCGCATGTGTGCTCAATATCAAGCGGAACCTAAGGGGTGTCATCTAAAGTCTGTGAAAAGAATTATGAGATACTTGATAGATACACCAAACTTTGGCATATTGTATCCCAAGGAATCTACTTTTAATCGTGTTGGCTATTCCAACTCGGACAATGCCGGAGACAAGCTTGATAGAAAATCCACCTAGGGTAAATGTGAATTTCTTGGGAGATCTCTTGTGTCTGGGTTATCCAAGAAACAAAACTTGGTATCTTTATCTACCGCCGAAGCAGAATGCATTGTCACTGGATCATGTTGTGTGCAATTACTATGGATGACGCAAACTCTTAACAATTGTGGCATTCATGTGAAACATGTTCCGTTGTTGTGTGACAATGAAAGTGTTATTAAAATTTCCCATAATCCCGTGCAACATTCTCGAACTAAACATATTCAAGTGCGACATCATTCATTCATTATCATGTTGGTACAGGAGATATTAATCTCAAGCATGTTCATACCGACAAGAAATTGTCTGATAACTTTACAAATTCACTTGATGAGAAAGTGTTTTGTCACTTGAGGAGTGAGTTGAACATCATTGATACTTCAAACTTGAGCTAGACTCACTCAGATGCATGCAAGGGCATGAGCTTACTTGATTATTACATGATGCTATTGATATGACACTATCTTATATCTTGGAAAGCTATGCTCCCTTGTATTGCATCTAACATTTTGTAGGTACTTGGAAGAACTACACTACACAAGATTGTCATCAACTCACATCAAAACCAATCTTGTCATGACCAAGTATCTACAATCCCTTCTTCAAAGATGAAGGAAGAAGACAACAAAATCATATCCTTGACAACTATTTGACGATTAAGTTCACCCTTGTCATTTGGATATATCATGTTCTTCCTTGCATGACTAACCAATGTAGGTGAAAAGAGAAGCCAAACGACAAGGATAGATCCCAACTCAAGATGATCTTCATCAACATTGAGGATCCATGACAGGTTCAACAACATGCCATGTCATCAACATCATTCGAAGGTATGTACTCATATCCTTGATAAAGCTTTATACCAACTCATGAGGTAAAGCAACTCAAGTAATATGAAGACATGAAAATGCTTAATCAAAAAATGGCAACCCCATTTGCTGCTTAACGATGAATATGACCTATAATCAAGCATTCTTGAATGACTCCTCAAGTCAATATAATCTAATATAGGTGACCTAGTCACCACCAAACATCTAGATGAAGAATATTGTATGGTTCATATTTTTGTTGCATGCTTTCTTGGAACCATTAAATTCTCATCTATATGTATGTATATATATCAAAAAAAATATTTCCCCTTTTCTTTTTCAAAACTTTTGGATATTTTCTGCCTATTTGAGTTGAGAAGTTGAATTTTTAACCACTGCTCGGTCTCTCCAATGTTGGAAACTCGGTCTAACCAAAATCTCCAAGTGTCCTAAGATCAAATTCGGTCCTACCGAATCATATTGGCTCAGAGACTCCAAATTATAGTACTACCTGAGTTCTTAGTGATTTTACTGTATTTATACCAAAGGGGGAGAAACTTCTAAGTGATCCCACAAAGCGGGAGAAACTTCTAGGATCCCTACTGCAAGGGGGGAACTTTCATTGAACCCTTATCTGTACTGAAAGGGGGATAAATTAAAAGGATCCCTTATCCATACTCAAGGGGGAGAAAAATTCAAGGAAACCTTATCAAAGAAACAAGAATCCAGGATCCCTTACTCTCAATGAACCCTTACTCTCTGGCCTTTGGGGGAATTAATGCCAAAGGGGGACATATATCAGAGCTTCTAAATGTTGATACCTAAGGGGACGTCTACCAAAGGGGATATATGCCAAAAGGGGGAGATATATCAAACCTTACAAATTCAGAGGGTGAGATATCATTAAGGGGAGAGATATAGAAACTGTAATTGCCTACTTTGGATTGAACTTGTCTCATCCTACCTACTCCAAATATATAGATGGTATGGTTCAAGAGGAGAGGAAATCTTACATATTCGTTTTTAGGGGAGGAAGTTCTAAATATTCTTGGAGACATATCTATCATCAAATCCTACTTTTAGTATCTCTTCCATATCTTGGTCCTTTTTGAAGCTCATTGCATATTTACAATTCAAATAAGGTGAGGGATAACCTTATAATGCTACCGTCGTTCTAAGCAAGATAAGGTGCATAAAAGGATTAACATCACATGCAATTCATAAGTGACACGATATGGCCATGATCTTGTGCTTCTTGATCTCCATCACCAAAGCACCGGCATGATCTTCATCGCCACCGGCACCACACCATGATCTCCATCATCGTGCCGCCATCGAGGTTGTCGTGCTATCTATGCTATTACTACTAAAGCTACAACCTAAAAATATAGTAAATGCATCTGCAAGCACAAACGTTAGTTTAAAGACAACCCTATGGCTCTTTTCGGTTGCCATAGCATCAACGTGCAAGTCGATATTTAACTATTACAACATGATCATCTCATACATCCAAGATATCACATCATGTCTTTGTCCATATCACATCACATGCATACCCTGCAAAAACAAGTTAGATGTCCTCTAATTTGTTGTTGCATGTTTTACGTGGCTGGTATGGGTATCTAGTATGATCGCATGGTACTTATGCAAAGCCACAACGGTGATATGCAAATTGTTATTTAACCTTTCTCCAAGGACCGCCTCGGTCAAATTCGATTCAACTAATGTTGAAGAAAGAGACACCCGCCAGTCATCTTTATGCAACAAGTTCCATGTTAGTCGATGAAACCGGTCTCTCGTAAGCGTACGAGTAAGGTTGGTCCGGGCCGCTTCAATCCAACAATACCGCCGAATCGAGAAAAGACTAAGGAGGGCAGCAAATCGAACATCAACGCCCACAAAAACTTTTGTTTTCTACTCAAGATTACATCTATGCATGAACCTAGCTCATGATGCCACTGTTGGTGAATGTTGCATGGGAAACAAAAAATTTCCTACGCACACAAAGACCTATCACGGTGATGTTTATATACAAGAGGGAGATCGGATCCACATACCCTTGTAGATCGCTAAGCGGGAAGCGTTAAGAAACACGGTTGATGTAGTGGAACAGCTTCATGATTCAAATCACCGTCGTCCCACGATCTGTGCCGATCTAGTACCGAACGGACGGCACCTCCGCGTTCAGCACATGTACAACTCGATGACGATCTCCGCCTTCTTGATCCAACAAGAGAGACGGGGAATTAGATGAGTTCTCTGGCACCATGACGGCACGCCGATGATGGTGATGATCTATTCCTGCAGGGCTTTGCCC
Organism: Hordeum vulgare subsp. vulgare; assembly: GCF_904849725.1. NCBI lineage: Eukaryota > Viridiplantae > Streptophyta > Magnoliopsida > Poales > Poaceae > Hordeum > Hordeum vulgare. Next base: position 185,792,034 of record NC_058519.1, on the reverse strand, counting down.
GAGCTCTACGGAAATACGATTTATAGGAAGAACTACGAAGTAGAGGTTTAGGGTTGCACTTGGCAAAGTTGTGTCTCAAAAACCCTAAAACCTCTAGTATATATAGGAGGAGCGGATGGGCTAGCCTTGAGAAGGGAGCCTCTAGGGCGTCGGCCAAAGGGAGCAGGAGGGAATCCTACTCCAATTCGGTTTGGAAGGTGGAGTCCCTTCCCTCCTTCCCACCTCTTTTTTTTCTCCTTTGATTTTTTTCCTCTTGGCCGAAATAGTCCTATTGGGCTCGCCTCACTAGCCCACTAAGGGCTGGTGCACCACCCATGGGCCTATTAGGTTCTCTCCTGGGTGGGTGGTCCCTCCCGTCAAAAACCCGGAACCCATTCGTCACTCCCGATACACTGAGGGTAATGCCCGAAATCTTTCCGGAAGCCAAATGAAACAATCCTATATATCAATCATTGTTTCTGAACCATTCCGGAAACCCTCGTGATGTTCGTGATCTCATCGAGGACTCCGAACAAAACTTCGGTCACCAGGACCTATAACTCAACTATACTGAAACGTCACCGAACCTTAAGTGTGCAGACCCTACGGGTTCGAGAACTATGCAGACATGACCATAGACACTCCCCGATCAATATCCAATAGCGGGACCTGGATGTCCATATTGGATCCTACATATTCTACGACGATCTTATCGGTTGAACCTCTGAGCCAAGGATTCATAGAATCCCGTATACCATTCCCTTTGTCCTTCGGTATGTTACTTGCCCAAGATTTGATCGTCGGTATCCCTATACCTATTTCAATCTCGTTACCGGCAAGTCTCTTTACTCGTTCCATAATACAAGATCATGTGACTAACCCTTTAGTCGCATTGCTTGCAAGGCTTATATGTGATGTTGTATTACCGAGTGGGCCCTGACATACGTCTCCGTCACACGGAGTGACAAACCCCAGTCTTGATCCATGCTAACTCAACGGACACCTTCGGAGATACCTGTAGAGCACCTTTATAGTCACCCAGTAACATTGCGACATTTGATACGCACAAGGTATTCCTCCGGTGTCAGTGAGTTACATGATCACATGGTCATAGGAATGAATACTTGACACGTAGAAAACAATAGCAACAAAATGACACGATCACATGCTACGTTATAGTTTGGGTCTTGTCCATCACATCATTCTCCCAATGATGTGATCCAGTCATCAAGTGACAACACTTGTATATTGTCAGGAAACCTTAACCATCCTTGATCAACTGGCTAGTGAACTAGAGGCTTACTAGGGACATAGTTTGTCTATATATCCACACATGCATTTATGTTTTCATTCAATACAATTATAGCATGCATAATAAACGATTATCTTGAAACAGGAAATATAACAATAACTATTTTATTATTGCCTCTAGGGCATATTTCCAACACCTTTTACTTATGCACTTTACATTGTCATAGCCATATTGTTTCTTGTTATATGTCTTGCTATCACTTAGTTGTTTATCTTACTTAGCATAAGTTGTTGGTGCACATAGGTGAGCCTAGTTGTTTTAGGTTTCGTGTTGGACAAATTAAACGATAGTTTTATTCCACATTTTTTCAAGCCTAAACCGTAATGATTTTAAAGTGCCTATTCACCCCCCCCCCCCTCTAGGCGACATCCACGTCCTATCGCATGTGAAGTGTTATTACTTTCTGCTGCCATATATGTTGACTAGCACGTGTAGGTTGCACTGGTCTTGTTAGAATTGCTAAAATCTGCCAACTACTAAAATTGGGAAAAGTCTAGGTATTAATTTATGCAAGTAGTCTATTCAACCCCCCCCCCCCCCCGCGCGCACGCGCGCGCTCTATACATCCCTTCTAGTGATCCCACAATTGGTATAAGAGCTTTGGTCTCCATAGCCTTGGTTTAAAGACCATTGGAGGAAGATGGATGTGTCTAGTTTCGGTAATCTTAGTTGTAGAGTGCCTATTCTCAATGGGAAGTATTATAGACAATGGAAAGATGAAATGATTGATATCTTTGATGAATTCCAGATGAGCAAGTATGTTGAAAATCCCTATATTTCTCCCATTGATACGTTACATCCTTCTCATGCTAATGAAGTTAATATGCTTGGTAATCTTAAAATTGTTAATCTCGTCATTAGAGGATTATCAAGAAATGTGCTTAATCAAATGAAGAATTTTTAGTGTGCTTATACTTTGTGGAAAGATTTGGAGAAAAGATATCCCGACTATTCCTTGAAAAATCTTGATATCATATTCCAAAAATCTATTGTCTTTCACAAAATGAAGACCAATAATCCTAATTTTGATAATTCTCTATTTAAGGTTCGTGACCTAATGTGTGCTAAAGGATATGTCATTACCATTAATAACATCATTGTTGAAGCCATTCGCATGCATAAACTTGAACATTGTGATGGTCGAAACTCTAATGAATCTTTTGATTCTTATGACGAGGTTATTCCTTTCGACGATGACAATGTGGAGCATGGCTACTACGATAATGACGAGAAGTTTGACATCGAGTACGACAAGACCATGAGGATCCTAAGTCTTATGGGAAACCTTAGAGATTACATGGCCGGCGGAAAGGAGTGGATACTCGAAAGTGGATGCACTGATCACATGACCGGAGATAAAAACATGTTTCATGAGATCACACCAAATCATTGACCACAAAGGTATGTAACTTTTGCGGACAACTCCAAGGGTAAGGTACTTGGTCTTGGTAAGGTGGCCATATCTAATGATAGTTCCATTCAAAATGTCATGCTTCTTGAATCCCTTGGCTACAATCTTCTTTCCATATCTAGACTACCGGACTTTGGCTTCGGTGTGCTATTTGCAAAAGTTGATTGCCAAGTGTTTCGTTGAGATAATCATAACATGATATTTAGTGGTTTGCGTAGAGGTGATCTATACATAGTCGATTTCACTAAAAGATCCAAACCTCGTACATGTCTTATTGCAAAATCTTCTAAAGGTTGGTTATGGCATAGAAGGCTAGGACATGTTCGTATGCGTAATATTGATAGGCTTATCAAAGATGATCATATTGTTGTTGTTAAAGATGTTAACTTTGACAAAGATAGACTTTGTAGTGCTTGTTAAACAGGAAAACAAGTTGGTGGAAGTCATCCCGTGAAGAACATCATGACTATTAGAAGGCCACTAGAGCTACTTCACATGGATCTCTTTGGTCCCAATGCTTACAAGAGCCTTAGTGGAAATTCGTTTTGTCTAGTTATTGTTCATGATTTTCTACATTTACATAGGTATTATTTCTTGATGGCAAGTTGCAGGTACAAAATATCTTCAAGAACTTCGCTCGAAAATCCCAAAATCAGTTTGAAGTGAAGATCGAGAAAGTTCACAGCGACAACGGATCGGAGTTCAAGAACACGGATGTGGATAATTTTCCTGATGAAGAAGGTATCTCACATGAGTTCTCGGCAACGTATGCACCTCAACAAAATGGAGTTGTTGAGAGGAAGAACCGGACTCTCATAGATATGGATAGAACGATGCTTGACGAATACAAGACGCCAAGACACTTTTGGGCAGAAGCCGTGGAAACAGCTTGCCATGACATGAACCGACTCTACTTACACAAGCTTCTTGGTAAAATGGCATACGAGCTACTCACCAATAACAAACCCCAAGTTGGATACTTTCGAGTATTTGGTTGTAAGTGCTACATTCTAGATAAGCACCGTCGTTCTAAATTTTCTCCTAAATCTCATGAAGGTTTCCTACTTGGTTAAGAATCAAACTCTCACACTTACCTTGTTCACAACAACTTCACTCGAAAAGTTGAAGAGACGGTTGATGTGAAGTTTGATCAATCTAATGGTTCACAAGCCAAACAATTGCCAAATGGTGTAGGAGATAAGGAACCTTTGGAAGCCAGCTAAGATCTTCATATCGGCAAGATTCGTCCCATGGAGGTGAAGGAAAGTACTTCATCAACACAACTGGAAGCTCCTACTTCGTGTCAAGGTGAACCACAAAAGAACATGGAGGCATCCACAAGAGGTACACGACATGATGAAGAGGAGGAAGAAGTACATCATGATGATCCACCACAACCTTCTTCACCAACACCTCAAGGGAATGACACCTTCAATGACAATAAAGAAGAAGATGATGATGAGGAAGCTCCACCATCCAACAGGAAAAAGTTGTCACGAGTTCGAGCAAGAGTGGACAAGGATCATCCGCTGAATCAAATCTTCGGTGACATACAAACCAGCAGAATCCCTCCCTCTAAAACTAGTTTAGCTAACTTTTGTGATCACTACCCATTTATCTCTAGCATTGAGCCTATGAAGTTACAAGAATCACTTCAAGACCTGGATTGGGTGAATGACATGCACGAAGAGCTACACAACTTTGAGAGAAATGAAGTTTGGACACTCGTGGAAAATCCCAAGGACGAGCACAACATCATTGGTACAAAATGGGTGTTTCAAAACAAGCGAGATGAAGATGGTCAAGTTGTACGCAACAAGTTGCGTGTCGTAGCCCAAGGACACACGCAAGTCGAAGGTATGGACTACGGTGAGACATATGCCCCTGTTGCTTGACTTGACGCCATTCACATTCTTCTCTCTTATGCTAATCACCATGATATTACTCCTTACCAAATGGATATTAAAAGTGCTTTTCTAAACGGTGAAATTGAGGAGGATGTTTATGTCAAACAACCTCCCAACTCTGTGAATCCTAAGAAACCTAATCATGTTTACAAACTTCCTAAAGCTTTATATGGTCTAAAACAATCCCCTCAATCTTGGTACAAATGCCTAAATAATTTTCTCATTAAAAGGGGTTTTGAGATTGGTAAAATTGATGCAACCTTGTTCACTAAAAGAGTTAATGGGGGATTATTTGTGTGCCAAATATACATGGATCATATTATCTTTGGATCTACTAACCCACATTTTAGTCAGAAGTTTGGAAGGTTCATGTTAGGGAAGTATGAGATGTCTATGATGTATTAGCTGAAATTCTTCCTTGGTTTGCAAATCAAACAACCAAGAGAAGGTACATTTATCTCTCAAACCAAGTACACCAAGGACTTGATCAAGAAGTCCAACATGCAAGAATGCCAAGGTATGAAAACTCCCATGCCTACTAGTGGACATGTTGATCTTACCAATGAGGACAAACTGGTTGATCAAAAGGTTTATTGATTAATGATCGGTTCATTGCTATATCTATGTTCCTCCCGTCTTGATATCAAGTTGAGTGTTTGCATGTGTGCTCAATATCAAGCGGAACCTAAGGGGTGTCATCTAAAGTCTGTGAAAAGAATTATGAGATACTTGATAGATACACCAAACTTTGGCATATTGTATCCCAAGGAATCTACTTTTAATCGTGTTGGCTATTCCGACTCGGACTATGCCGGAGACAAGCTTGATAGAAAATCCACCTAGAGTAAATGTGAATTTCTTGGGAGATCTCTTGTGTCTGGGTTATCCAAGAAACAAAACTTGGTATCTTTATCTACCGCCGAAGCAGAATGCATTGTCACTGGATCATGTTGTGTGCAATTACTATGGATGACGCAAACTCTTAACAATTGTGGCATTCATGTGAAACATGTTCCGTTGTTGTGTGACAATGAAAGTGTTATTAAAATTTCCCATAATCCCGTGCAACATTCTCGAACTAAACATATTCAAGTGCGACATCATTCATTCATTATCATGTTGGTACAGGAGATATTAATCTCAAGCATGTTCATACCGACAAGAAATTGTCTGATAACTTTACAAAGTCACTTGATGAGAAAGTGTTTTGTCACTTGAGGAGTGAGTTGAACATCATTGATGCTTCAAACTTGAGCTAGACTCACTCAGATGCATGCAAGGGCATGAGATTACTTGATTATTACATGATGCTATTGATATGACACTATCTTATATCTTGGAAAGCTATGCTCCCTTGTATTGCATCTAACATTTTGTAGGTACTTGGAAGAACTACACTACACAAGATTGTCATCAACTCACATCAAAACCAATCTTGTCATGACCAAGTATCTACAATCCCTTCTTCAAAGATGAAGGAAGAAGACAACAAAATCATATCCTTGACAACTATTTGACGATTAAGTTCACCCTTGTCATTTGGATATATCATGTTCTTCATTGCATGACTAACCAATGTAGGTGAAAAGAGAAGCCAAACGACAAGGATAGATCCCAACTCAAGATGATCTTCATCAACACTGAGGATCCATGACAGGTTCAACAACATGCCATGTCATCAACATCATTCGAAGGTATGTACTCATATCCTTGATAAAGCTTTATACCAACTCATGAGGTAAAGCAACTCAAGTAATATGAAGACATGAAAATGCTTAATCAAAAAATGGCAACCCCATTTTGTGCTTAACGATGAATATGACCTATAATCAAGCATTCTTGAATGACTCCTCAAGTCAATATAATCTAATATAGGTGACCTAGTCACCACCAAACATCTAGATGAAGAATATTGTATGGTTCATATTTTTGTTGCATGCTTTCTTGGAACCATTAAATTCTCATCTATATGTATGTATATATATCAAAAAAAATATTTCCCCTTTTCTTTTTCAAAACTTTTGGATATTTTCTGCCTATTTGAGTTGAGAAGTTGAATTTTTAACCACTGCTCGGTCTCTCCAATGTTGGAAACTCGGTCTAACCAAAATCTCCAAGTGTCCTAAGATCAAATTCGGTCCTACCGAATCATATTGCCTCACAGACTCCAAATTATAGTACTACCTGAGTTCTTAGTGATTTTACTGGATTTATACCAAAGGGGGAGAAACTTCTAAGTGATCCCACAAAGCGGGAGAAACTTCTAGGATCCCTACTGCAAGGGGGGAACTTTCATTGAACCCTTATCTATACTGAAAGGGGGATAAATTAAAAGGATCCCTTATCCATACTCAAGGGGGAGAAAAATTCAAGGAAACCTTATCAAAGAAACAAGAATCCAGGATCCCTTACTCTCAATGAACCCTTACTCTCTAGCCTTTGGGGGAATTAATGCCAAAGGGGGACATATATCAGAGCTTCTAAATGTTGATACCTAAGGGGACGTCTACCAAAGGGGATATATGCCAAAAGGGGGAGATATATCAAACCTTACAAATTCAGAGGGTGAGATATCATTAAGGGGAGACATATAGAAACTGTAATTGCCTACTTTGGATTGAACTTGTCTCATCCTACCTACTCCAAATATATACATGGTATGGTTCAAGAGGAGAGGAAATCTTACATATTCGTTTTTAGGGGAGGAAGTTCTAAATATTCTTGGAGACATATCTATCATCAAATCCTACTTTTAGTATCTCTTCCATATCTTGGTCCTTTTTGAAGCTCTTTGCATATTTACAATAGAATACTCTTGTGTTATCTAACATTTATTTTCCCAAGTGTACTCCTACTACTAAGATGCTCAAGAACCTCAAGGTAAGTATATGCATCATATCCTTGTTCAAAGATATTCTCTTGTCTCTTGCACATATTGTTTGTAAGAGTGAGTCTTGAACATGGAAACCTTTCATTCACATATGTTTGATGCATATAGCAAAGATTCACATGACTTATCTTGTCCCTTCTACCATGTGTGTGCCCATGAAGTCCAAAGCAAACATCTCTTAAAAGGGAATGCGCACATTTAGGGGGACTTTGTATTAGTCATGTATCTGCCAAAGTTGTCATATTCTACTGCTTATCTTAATTTGAAGCTTGATTGTATGTTGTCATCAATTACCAAAAAGGGGTAGATTGAAAGCACATATGCTCCCTTGGTGGTTTTGATAATTCATGACAACATACATTGTCTCTTGGACTAACACTTTTACCAAGTATATTTCGGGTATAGTCCACACACAACATTGGCTAAGGATTGTGTTGAGAAGCCCCAAGGAAAGGAATAGGATTGGCTAAGCTTCAAGCAAAAAGATTACATTTTATATCTGTGAGAAATCACATTTGAGTCCATAGGAAAGACAATACTATTAAAGAGGGATGAGGTATCTACGACGAATTGATTGCTCAAGTGCTTAGAGATAGCCACCAAAAATACTCAGCCATTCTCCCACAAAATTATGTGTCCAAAGCCTAAACATGAAAATCGATTCCACCAAAAAAATTCACTCGGCCTACCTAAATTTCTATAGACATAACCTTTGCCAAACCCTAAACTCTTGGTACCACCAACGTTACATTCGGTGCCACCGAAATTAGTGACCAACTTTCTGGTTAGCCATTTTCAAGAATCGATACCACCAAATTTGAGAAAAGGTCTCACCGAGATTTGAACCAACTTTCTGGTTAGCAATTTTCAAGAATTAGTATCATCAAGTTTGAGAATTGGTCTCTCACTCCTCGTTGATTGCGTTCATTTCCCTCCAACCTTAAAGGATGAAGTAGCACATCGACGGCAAGTATTTCCTCGGTTATGAAACCAAGGTATAAATCCAGTAGGAAGATCCATAAGACTATGTAAGCGACACCAACACACAAATAGCAAATCATTGCAACCCAACGTGTGGCGGGGTTGTCAATCCCTCGTGGGTAAAGTAAGGATAAATTGATAGATGCAAATAAGAGTAATAGCAAATAAAACGCGTTAAGGTATTTTTGGGTTTTTTGATAATATGTATCTGAAAATAAAATAGCAAATAAAGTAGAAACGTGAATAGCAAAGTAAATGTTGCAAATAGACAATGTGAAGTAGACCCGGGGGTCGTAGGTTTCACTAGTGGCTTCTCTCGAGAAATAGAAAATGGTGGGTAGACAAATAACTTTTGGGCAATTGATAGAAGAGAAAATTAGTATGACTATATTAAAAACAATGATCCTGTATATAGGCATCACGTCCAAGACAAGTAGACTAACTTCTGCCAGCATCAACTTCTATTACTCCACACATCGACCGCTATCCAACATGCATCTAGTGTATTGAGTTCATGGAGAAACAGATTAATGCCTTAAGAATGATGAGATGATGTAGACAAGATTTATTCATGTAGGAATAGACCCCATCGTTTTTTCCTTGATAGCAACGATACATGCATGACATGTCTCTTTCTATCATTAAGATTGAGAACCACAAGATCGAACCCATCACAAAGCATCTCTTCCTATTGCAAGATAAAAGATAAATTAGCCATACCAAAACCAAATATCGTAGAAGAAATACGAGGCTATAATAATCAGGCATGAATATGATTTCATAGATCTCACCATAAACTCACGATTCATTGGATCCCAACAAACACATCGCAAAAGAATGAGTTACATCATATGGATCTCCAAGAGACCATTGTATTGAGAAACAAAACGAGAGAGAAAGCCATCTAGCTACTGCCTATGGAAGCGTAGGTCTGATATGAACTACTCACGCATCATCGGAGGAGCACCAATGAGGATGATGAACCCCTCTGTGATCGTGTTCCTCTCCTGAACGGACTCTAGATTGGATTTCATGGCTTCTCGAACTAGCGGCGGCTAAAACGATTTTTCTTGACCCCCGCTGCCGCTGGCTGCCCTCGCCCATAGCTTCGCCCCCTCACCCCCCCCCCCCACCACCACCACCTCCCCTCTACAGATCCCACCCTAGCGCCACCTCCCCGGGTGATGTCGGCGGCGTTGAGATCTCCATTCCCCGTGCATGTGTTTCCCCTTCCCAGGGCAGGGGCGGCGGCGGTGTTGCTCGGCTTGGCAGCAGTCCGGTGACCCGGCAATGGTGGCCGGCGGCGGCTGAGGTAGCGGCACTACTCCTTGGTGGCAGGGCGGCGTGGGGGCACTAGGTCGACGGAGGCGCACCCCCTGCCTAGATCTGGGCCCTAGGGGCCCATCTGAGTCCTAGCGGGCTGACACCCAATGTGGTTGCGATGTCTTCTGCGTGGTGGGGAGGAGGAGAAGCTTTGACGAGGGCGGCAACACCAACAGCGTGCCTGTTGCAGCGCGATGGTGGGAGCTATACGAGCTTTGAGGTCCCGCTCGGGCATGTGGGCCCACGGGCCTGGTATGCTCCTACTAATGCGTATGATAGGCTAGCATCATTGACTATGGAGGTTGAGCCCTTTCGCGTGCCGATGGTGCTGCTGTTCCTAGTCCCGGCTCTTTTTTGACGTTGTGCATGCCTCCCTTGTGGTGCCCTGGTGAGGCAGTGTGGAGGCTTCAAGACTGTGTTGGTGCAGGGTGAAGGTCGGATTGGTGGCAGGCTCTCGAGAGAAACCCGTGTCGGCCCGGCCAACACTGACGTGGTGGTGCCTTTGGGTGTCGCTGAACTTTCCTTGAGGGTGTCGGGGGCTACCCTTCCTCGTGTCTCATCGCATACCGGGGGAACCCTTGGCAGCAGCATCGTCATCATGGCAGTCCTTCTTGAAGGTGTTGATTAGTACCGACGTTTTGCAGTCGTGGAGCTTGGTGGGAGATCCTTGGTGGGCGCAGTGGTCGCGAGACTTCTTCGTTTTTTTGTCGATCCACCGGTGTCGGCATTTGTTTCTTTTGTATTTTCTTTTTCATTTCTTTTGGGCGTGAATGTGTTGTTTTTGCCCCCAACACCTATTGATGGATGTTTCGACTGGTTGCTTTGTACTACAAAGTGGGGGGAACCATTTTTTGTTAAATGATTTTTCGTCAACTCCTGTAGGTTTTTCTGAATATTGGGGTATTTATAGAGCTCAGAGGCGGTGGAGGAGGCGCTCGAGGGCCCCACTAGACACCAGGATGCGCCAGGGGCCATGGGCACGCCCTAGTGCCTAGTGGGCTGCCTGGGCCTCGTCTCGTGATCCTCCTTGGCTCCCAAGTTTCCTTCTGGTCCAAACAAATCTCCGTGAAGTTTCTTGGCATTTGGACTTCATCTCATATTGATTTTATGCAAAGGAAAAAATAGCAAAAAAACAACAACTGGCAGTAGTCACTATGTCAATAGATTAGTCCCAAAAAATGATATAAAGTTGCTATAAAATGACCATAAAACATCCACGAATGATAATATAACAGCATGGAACAATCAAAAACTATAGATAAGTTGGAGACGCATCAGCATCCCAAACTTAATTCGTGCTCGTCGTCGAGTAAGTAAATGACAAAAACAGAATTTTTGATGTGGAATGCTGCCTAACATGTTCATCATATTCTTTTGTTTCTAGCATGGACATATGGACTTGTAGGTGATTCAAAACAATACTCTACAGTTTGACATGAAAATTTAAATACTCAAGCATATCATCAAGCAACCAAGTCTTTCAAAATATCAACGCTAAAGAATGTTATCCCTAGCCCATCATGCGCTATCATTGATCAATTCATGAAACACACCCAAATGTTAACTACATCCAATGCTCAAGCATGATAATGGTATTCCTTAGTTGGTGCTTTATAAGATAAGATGGAGGATCAAGTTCAAAAATAAAAATTGCATAAAGTAAATAGATAGGCCCTTCGCAGACGAAAGAAGGGATTTGTAGAGGTGCCACAACTCAAAGTGAAAAACTTAGAGATAAAATATTCTGGTGGTATGCTTTTCATGTCAATGAAAACGACTAAGAGTTTCCAATATCCTCCATGCTAAACAAATTATAGGCGGTTCCCAAACTGAAAATAAAGTTTATTCCTTTTTCCACCATTCTTTCACATTCGAGAGCTAGATCTATCCACGCGTACCCTCCATACCAACACTTTCCAACGAATTTATTATTTGACAACATAAAATATTTTTTTCCCATTTTGGGACTCGGTATCCCTATTACCGCCATACTCTCGTGCAATGACAAGTGAATAAACACTCATCTTGAGAATAACCTATTTAACATGGAAGATACCGGCCACCCCTCACCGCTTCATGAGCGGTACGGGCACACAAAACAGAAATTTATTTTGAACATTAGAGTTGACACTTACAAATTTACTTGGCACGGCATTGAAATATTGCATATAGGTAGGTACAGTGGACTCATTTGGCACAAATTTTGGTTTAGGATTTGGATGCACAAGCAGTATTCCCGCTTAGTACAAGTGAAGGCTAGCAAATAGATTGAGAAGCGCCCAACCAAGGAACGAAATCATCAGAAGTGAACATTAAATATAACTAACACTAAATAATGCAACACAAGTAGGATGTTATTTCATAGCATAATTATTGGCTTCATGTGCATGAAAATAATAAGCTCTCAAACAAATATAAGTGAAGAACGAGAGCACAAGTTTCTTTAAAATTTTCAACTCTCAAAATAATATAAGTGAAGCAAGAGAGGATTTTCCAAAATTTCTACTACTCTCAAAATAATCTAAGTGAAGCATGAGAGCAAATTTCTTCAAAATAACGGCACCACCGTGCTCAAAAATATATAAGTGAAGAACTTGAGCAGTTACATGGCTCAAAAAATTTAAGTGAAGCATAAAGAGCGATTCTAACAAATTATAGCAAAATTTGGCTCTATAAAATGGGTGTGTCCAGCAAGGTTTATTATGACAAACTAACCAGCAAAGAAAGCAAAGACACAAATGTTACAAGACGCTCCAAGCAAAACTCATGATATGTGACGAATAAAAATATAGCTCCAAGTAAAATTACCAATGGTTGTGAGAAGAAAGAAGGGATGCCTTCCGGGGCATCCCCAAGCTTAGTTTCTTGGTACTCCTTGGATATTACCTTGGGGTGCCATGGGGCATCCCCAAGATCAGGCTTTTATCACTCCTTATTCGTTCATCCATGTTAATCTCACTCAAAACTTAAAAACTTCAATCACACAAAGCTCAACAAAATTTTCATTTGATCCTTTAGTATAAGAAAACCAATATTTACTTTAGGTAGTGTTCAAAACCTATTCCAATTTTGTTTTTGCATTATACCTACTGTATTATAACTTTACCATGGCTTATACCCCCAATAAAAACAATAGAATCATCAAAATAAGCACACAACACAAAGAAAACAGAATATGTCAAAAACAGAATAGTTTGTAAAGATTCAAACTTTAATCATATTTATGTAACTCCAAAAATTCTGAAAAAATAGGAAAATGTAGGGAATTTGTATATAAATCTTGTGTAAAACATTCATACACTTTTGACTCTTACGTGATTTGTAGGGTTTTTTCTACTCGACTCAAAAGTTTCTGTTTTTCAACAGGATTAAAGCAACTAACACACCACATGATCCCAAAGGATTTACTTGGCACAAACACTAAATAATACATAAAAACACAATTATAAAAGTATCATAATTGTGCAAAAACTTAATAACATAAATCAAAGGTAAAAAAATCATTGGGTTGCCTCCCAACAAGCTCTTTCTTTATAGCCATTAAGATAGGCTTAAGATTTTATTGATGCTCACATGAAAGATAGTAGTTGAAACACAAAGACAGAATCATGTAGCATAAGACAAAAACATTTAAGTCTAACATACTTCCTATGCATAGTCATCTCATAAGCAAACAAATTATCAAGACAGGAAATATCTAACATATGCACGGAAGAAGAAAGAAACAATAACAATCTCAACATGAAGAGAGATAATTTAGTAACATGAATATTTATATAACCATATTTCCCTCTATCATAATAATTAGATGTAGGATCATATTCAAATTCAACAATATATCCATCACATAAAATATTCTCTTCATGATCCACATGCATAAAAGTCTTATAATCTTCCAAGATAGTGGTATTAACATTAACTAAAGTCTTCACCACTCCAAACCCACTTTTATCAAAAAAAAATCCATGAGATAGATAATTCTCCAAAAAAATGGATAATTATTACCTAAAGTTTACACTCTTACAAACCCACTTTCAATACTATTGCAAACATTATTATCAATATCATATTCATCATGAGGATTAAATAAATTTTCAAGATAATAAGACACATCACCCCAATCATTATCATTGCAATGAGTAGTGGACATGACAAAATTGTCATACCAAATCTTGAAGTTTTGCATATTATTATCATGATTGACATTAATAGAATTTATAATAACATCATTGCAATCATGCTTTTCATTCAAGGAGATATCATGAATCACTTTATACATTTCTTCTTTTAACACTTCATCGCAATATTCAGATTGACGATTTTCAAGTACACCTTCACAAAAATAATCAAGAGCACTCAACTCACTAGCAATTGGTTCAAGATAATTAGATCTTTTGAAAAGATTAGCAAGTGGATGAGGATCCCTTTGTCTTTACTTTTCCTGTTTATTTTTCTATTTTCGAGTATTGACATGAAGGCAATAGAATCAAGCAAGCAAGAAAAAGTCAAATAAAAAGGCAATTGTTTTTGTGAAGTGGGGGAGAGGAAAATGGGAGGAAAATAGCGAATAATGTAATTGCAAGGAGATGAGAGTTTGTGTGTAGGAACCTGATAGATCTTGGCTTGATCTTCCCCGGCAACGACGCCAGAAATCTTGACTCCTCGCTGATTGCGTTGGTTTCCCTCCAAGCCAAAGGGTGATGTAGCACAACAACAACAAGTATTTTCCTTAGTTATGAAACCAAGGTATCAATCCAGTAGGAAGATCCACAAGACTATGTAAGCGACACGTGCACACAAATAGCAAATCCTCGCAACCCAACGCGTGGAGGGGTTGTCAATCCCTCGTGGGTAAAGTAAGGATAGATTGATAGATGCAAATAAGAGTGATAGAAAATAAAATGAAACAAGGTATTTTTGGGTTTTTTGATAATATCGATCTGAAAATAAAAGAGCAAATAAAATAGAAACGTGAATAGCGAAGTAGAGATTGCAAATAGTCGATGTGAAGTAGACCCGCGGGCCGTAGGTTTCACTAGTGGCTTTTATCGAGAAATAGCAAACAGTGGGTACACAAATTACTGTTGGGAAATTGATAGAAGAGAAAATAATTATGAAAATATTCAAGACAATGATCATGTATATAGTCATCACGTCCAAGACAAGTAGACAGACTTTTGCTTACATCTACTTCTATTACTCCACACTTTGACCGCTATCCAACATGCATCTAGTGTATTGATTTCATGGAGAAACGGAGTAATGCCTTACGAATAATGACATGATCTAGACAATATCTATTCATGTAGGAATAGACCCCCGTCATTTTATCCTTGATAGCAATGGTACATGTGTGTCATGTCTCTTTCTGTCAGTGAGATTGAGTACCGCAAGATCGAACCCATCACAAAGCACCTCTTCCCATTGCAAGATAAAAGATAAAGTTGGCAAGTCAAAAACAAATATCGAAGAAGAAATACGAGGCTATAATAATCAAGCATGAATATGATTTCATAGATCTGATCATAAACTCACAATTCATCACATCCCAACAAACACACCGCAAAAGAATGAGTTGCATCTTATGGATCTCCAAGAGACCATTGTATTGAGAAACAAAAAGAGAGAGAAAGCCATCTAGCTACTGCCTACAGACCCGTAGGTATGATATGAACTACTCACGCATTGGAGGAGGAGCACCAATGAGGATGATGAACCCCTCCATGATCGTGTTCCTCTCCGGAACAGGATCTTGATTGGATTTCATGGCTTATAGAACTCGCGGCGATTGAAATTATTTTTCATCGACTCTTCTAGGTTTTTATGAATATTGGGGTATTTATAGATCTCATAGGCGGTGGCGGAGGCGCCCGAGGGCCCCACTAGACACCAGGACGCGCCAGGGGCCCTGGGCGCTCCCTGGTGCCTAGTGGGATGATTGGGCCTCGTCTGGTGATCCTCCTTGGTTCCCAAGTTTCTTTCTAGTCCCAAAAAATCTTCGTAAAGTTTTGTGGCATTTGGACTTCATCTGATATTGATTTTCTGCGAAGGAAAAAATAGCAAAAAAACAGCAACTAGCATTAGGCACTATGTCAATAGGTTAGTCCCAAAAAATGATATAAAGTTTCTATAAAATGATCATTAAACATCCAAGAATGGTAATATAATATCATGGAACAATCCAAAAATATAGATACGTTGGAGATGTATTAGTCTCACCGAGTTTTGGACCAACTCTCTGGTTAGCCATTTTCAAGAATTAGTACAATCAAGTTTTGAGAATCGGTCTCACCAAGATTTGGAAACTTCCTAGGACACCCATATCGGTACCGCCGAGATTTCTATATCGGTCTCACCGAGAATTTGAAAGTTGCCACATTTTGTGCAAATCGGTGCCACCGAGATTCACTTCGGTTTCACCAAGTTGGGCAATAATGTTGTAACGGTTGGATTTTGGGAGATGCCTATATATACCCATCCAGCACCTCTCATTCATAGAGAAAGCACTCAGAAAACACACACACTTTCCATATCCATTTTTTGAGAGAGAGCCACCTACTCATGTGTTGAGATCAAGATATTCCAATCCATCCATTTTAAACTTGATCTCTAGTCTCCCCAAGTTGCTTCCCACCCAATCAATCTCTTCTACCCAAGCCAAATCTGCGAGTGGGTGATTGAGTGTTGTGGAGACTATCTTTTGAAGCACAAAAGCAAGGTGTTCATCGTACTACTGCATCTATTACCCTTTGGAGAGTGGTGCCTCCTATATTGGTTAGGTGTCGCTTGGGAACCTCCTACTTCATGTTGTGGAGTTGAACCAAGAGTTTGTACATGCAAGGAGATCGCCTACTTCATGAAGATCTACCACGAGTGAGGCTAGTCCTGTGTGGACGTAAGCCATGATGGAATAGACAAGGCCGCTTATTCGTGGACCCCTTTTGGGTGGAGCCCTCCATGGACTCTCGCAGTCGTTACCCCCTGTGGGTTGAAGTCTCCACTAATGTGGACATACAATAGCTCCACCTATAGGAACCATGCCAAAAATTGTCGTCTCCATCTTTCTGTTTGATCTTTCTAAACTCTACTTCTTACTTACATGTGCAATGTCATTACTTTCCGCTACCATATATGTTGACTAGCATGCATAGGGTGCACTAGACTTGTTAGAATTGCTAAAATATGCCAACTATTAAAATTGGGAAAAGGCTAGGTTTTAATTTATGCAAGTAGTCTATTCACCCCCACCCCCTCTAGACATCCCTTCTAGGGATCCCACGGGATCGCTAGTTGGGATAAGGCTTGGATTTTAGCCAGATTGGCCTTTGTTCCTCTATGGGAGACGATAAATTCGAGTAGTTTACCAGCGGGAACCGCAATGACACATTTGTTTGGGTTGAGCCGTATATCCTAAGGTCGTTGATTATCGAAGGTTTGTTGGAGGTCGTCCACCAGCTGGCTAACCTGCTTGGTCTTGATGACCATGTCGTACATGTTTGCCTCAACCATTTTGCCGATTTCATTTTGTAGGCATGTCTGAATCATGCGCTGGTATGTGGTGCCTGCGTTTTTTAACCCGAAGGGCATTGTCTTGAAACAGAATGGCCTATAGGAGGTGATGAAGGCGATTGCGGCTTGGTCGGACTCCTTCATTTGGATTTGATGGTACCCGGAGTAGGCATCAAGGAAGCACAGTGTGGTGTGTCATGTGGTGGTGTCGATGATCTAGTCTATGTGGGGTAAGGGAAAAGGATCCTTAGGGTAGGCTTTATTTAGGTCTTTGAAATCGACGCACAACCGCCAGGATTTTTCTTTCTTTGGCACCATGACAAGATTTGCCAATCATTCGGGGTGTTTGATTTCTCATATGAATCCACCTTCAAGTAGTTTTGCTAGTTCTTCACCCATAACTTGACGCTTCGGTTCAGAAAATCGACGTAAGGCATGTTTGACTAGCTTGAATCATGTGATTATGTTCAGGATATGCTCCGATAGTCTTTGTGGGATTCCTGGCATATCTCAAGGGTGCGAGGCAAATATGTCCCAGTTTTCGTGCAAGAATGTGCGCAGTGCTTCGTCAACCGCGGGGTCCAGCTGAGCTCCAATGGACGATGTTTTGTTGGTGTCCGTTCGATGCACCTTAACTCTACTGGTTTGATGGATGTGGATTTGGGCATCTTACTCGGTATCACATCATCTCTATCTACCATTGAGCGGAGTGTGGTTAATTCTTTTGGCGCGAGAGTCTCGGACAATGCCTCGAGGGCGAGTGATGTTGTTTTTGTTTTCGGACCGAACAGCTCTATCTGAGTCACTTATAATTGTGATCACACCATTAGGCCCTGGCATTTTGAGCTTCATATACCCGTAATGTGGCATGGCCTGAAATCTTGTGAAGGCGTCACACCCCAATAGGGCGTGATAATCTGTGTGGAAGGGAACAATATGGAAGAGAAGTTCTTCGGACATGTAGTTTTCACGGGTGTCGAATACCACATCAGTTGTAACTCGTCTAGTGCAACTTGCCTCTTTTCTGGGGATGATCTCTCAGAAGGTGGTGTGGCTTTGTTCGACATGAGATATGTTGAATTGCATGTTGTCCAGGGTATCCTCATAAATGAGGTTTAACCCGTTGCCACCGTCCATTAGCACCTTGTGGAGTCTGAAGCCGTCTACTATGGGATTGAAGACGAGGGTGGTAAGTGTTCGCCCGGGGCGGGTTCTAGGCTGGTCTGCCTTGCCAAATGGGTGTGTTCGTCCATGAATTCGTTGCTGCCACCTGGTGTATTTGGTCGACTTCTTCAAGAGCTCTCTTCCTCTAATTTTTTGAGGGAAACGTCTCATAGATCATTAGGATCTCCACGTTGTTATCCGGTGGTGTCGTTGAACGTTTGCTTGAGGACGAGACCTCGAGGATGGCCTCTCCGCTTTTTGCGACTTGCCTAACGACCCATCAAGCTCGAAGGTTGTAAGTTGGGTTCGTATTCAGCAGGGCGGAGTGTATAGGGCACGGCTTGTCCAATAGTTCATCAAGGATAGTTCTGGATCCTGGAAGGGGTTTATTCTTTTTCTTGGCGGCCTCATGTTCTATCGACCATTATGGGGGTACGCGCTTCCTCCGAGCTCTTCTGGGTTTCTCGGCATGGATTGACTCCATGCGCATTTGTTGAATCTGCAAGGCGCTTTCCATGTCGCAGTATTTGCATACCAGAGCCGATAGCTCGGTGATGTGTTGAACATGGCGACGGGCAAGGGCATTTAGGATTCCTTCATCATGGCAGTTATGTCGAAGGTTGCTATGATTTCTTGGCCACTGCAGTCTGCTATCCTGTTTTTGCTAAGTAGGAATCTAGCCCAAAAGTGATGGACTGTTTCCCCTCGTTGTTGTTTGACGTGCAATAGGTCTCGTATATAGGGCTTCCCCGAATTACTTGGAGAGTATTCGACTTGGGGTGGGTGGGAAAAACTTTGTATCCCGATAGGATATGAGTTTGAAGCTTTGGCGGCCGTGTCCTGTGCCATGATGGAATACGACGCCTTGGGTTCGGGGCCGGATTACCGACCGGACACTGCCACACGGAATCTAGGTCGTGCGCCGAATCGGGGTTTGATCCTGAACTTTTTCTGTGACGAAGTCCGGATTCCGAACTAGAGGAAAAAATCCCGATGGTCAGAAACCCGAATGTAAGTCATTCTCACCCCTGACGGTTGAGAGGGCGAACCTTCGGCTGGGTCCTCAATGGTGGCGACCAAGTGTGTGATATGTGGGACTAGGTGGGGCATAAATATCCCTCTCGTTGGGTTTAAGCCCGATCTGATCATAGACCAAGGGTTGGCCGTCAGTTATCCCCATGGATTGGATCCAGCCGAGTAGCTCGTTTAATGACGAGATATGTGCGGAGTCCATGCTCCCAGAGTGCATGGGGTTGATTCGCAGTATCGCTGCTCCAAGGGCATTTAAAGGCGCGCTCGGGCAGTGTTCGGTCAAAGAAGATCCGGGCATATCAACTGGATCAGGCTTTAAGGCCGGACCCAGGGTGGAGGTCTCCCTAGTGACGTGGTCCCCGGCTTCCGTTGTTAAGGTGTAGGGACTTGCGAGTTCTTGAAGGAGAGACGAAAGCTTCGTCAGAATAAGACCTCCCTCGGAGTCGGCGATGAACTCTAGGTTCCCAAACCTGATCTCTTGATCGGGGCCGAAACTTCCAACCTGGCCAAGGTGGTCGGTCGGATCAGCGTGCAGCATAATGTTGTCGAACACGAAGATCTCTCCAGGGACGAAAATGTCCATGTTGCAAACGTCACTGCTCATGAGTGGGCGATCCGTCGATCCTTTGGTGATCCCACAGCGGAACTCTCAATGAAAGCACCAATGTCGGTGTCAAAATCCAGGATCTCGGGTAGGGGGTCCCAAGCTGTGGATCTTGGATCAATGGGGAACAAGAAACACATGGACAGTATTTACCTAGGTTCAGACCCTCTCGAAGAGGTAAAACCCTACGTCCTGCTTGATTATATTGATGTGCGTATGACAATTACAGAGTCGATCTACCACGAGATCAGATGAACTAAACCCTGGATGAGTAGGATAATGATTTTGTGCCCTACGAACTAAACACTTTGGCTTATATAGACACCAGGGGTACCTAGGGTTACACATGGTCGGTTGCCATCACGGAATAAACATGTCGATTCTACCATCTTGACTTGGAGTACACACCAAGGCTTCGGAGGTTTCCTTCATGAACACGGAGTTATTTTATAGCTCGGCCTTCCACAGAGCGGCCCACCTGTCCAGCCCATAAGGGATAGACCGACAGCCCGAGGATCCCTTAGTACTCGACTCCCTCACGGGGTCTCCAATTAGGTTGTGGAGATTGCCCCGAGCAATTTGCACCTCGGAGCCACAATCCATTATGGTGAAGCTTCGTGGTGGTGTTGCGAGCCTCCAATTAAGTTGTGGAGATTGCGCCAACCTTGTTTGTACGGGTTCGATGACCATCCTCAAGGGTCCCTTAGTGGAATCACGACATCTTGCATTGTGCGAGGGCGTGAGATTATTACGGTGGCCCTAGTGGCTTTTTGGGGAGCATTGTGCCTCCACACCGCTCCAAACGGAGATTAGCATCCGCAAGGGTGTGAATTTTGGGATACATCGCCGCCTCCGCGTGCCTCGGGTATCTCTTACCCAAACCATTTACTTATGCACTTTACTTCATGATGGCCATATTGTTTCTTGTTGTATATGTTGCTATCACTTACTTATTTATCTTGCTTAGCATAAGTTGTTGGTGCACATAGGAGGGCCTGGTTGTTTTAGGTTTTGTTCTTGACTAATTAAACGCTAGTTTTATTCCGCATTTGTTCAATCCTAAACTGTAATTATTTTAAAGCACCTATCCCCCCCTCTTCTAGGCGACATCTGAGTCCTTTCACTACAGAATTGGTCAATCATAGCGATGGAGTAGGATCCTTTAATCTGCTCGATCCAGTAATTCCTACACAGCCCCTCCTCCACCACAGGTTGACAACGGGACCAAAGCCACAATATCCGAAGTTGTGAGCACTAACTTCCACTGCCACGAGCCATGGCAAATGGAGCAAGGGGGGCGGGGACAGTGAGCACTGATGTTGTGAACCGTGACCACCAATGTTGACCCATGGCAGGCAGTTCTATGACAATGGGAGGTTGCTGCAAAGAGGACCTAGATGTGCTACAATTGATGGTCGATGTGAGGATTGTCGGTGCTCCGATGACAATGACTACTCTACAAGGGCAAGCGCTCATTGAGGCGAGCAGGCAATGATGGATGTTGTGAAGCCACCTAGGGCGATGCAAGCAGTGGGCGACTAGTCGTTCGCGGCTAACGGATGCAATACTAGTCGTTGCTGCAAGGTGCTCTTGCTGCAACCTGCCGCTGAGGGATGCAAAGAGCCGTTGAGGATTCGGTGTTAGGCCAACTCCAGCGCGCGAACCTATCATGTCCGCCGCGTCCGTTTGGGGCAAAATGGACACACCAGACGGCCAAGCGCGCGGGCGTAAACGGGCGTTTGTCCATTTTCTTTCCGCTTTCGACCCATTCCCGGCCCAAACTTGGTCCGATTTTGAGGTGAAACGAACAGCGCGCGGACGCCGCGTGGACGGGCGGGACGCGCGCGTTTGTCCTCCCATGGCCCGCCCGTCGATGGCACAAAGCAGCACGGCCTCCCCCCCCACGCCCCATTCCATTTCATTTCCCCCCAAAACCCTCCCACGTCCCGCCCTCCCCTCCGCTCACCACCCTCCCGCCATGGCCGATCCCCGGCCAAATTCCGGCGACTCGGCCATCGTCTCGGCCACCAAGGCGAAGAAGAAGAAGGTGCCCAAGGTACGAAGCAGCCGCGGTCGGAACTCACGCCGGAGGAGATTGCAAAGCTGGATGCGGAATCGTCCAAGACGAGAAACCGACGGGCGGAGGCGAAGAGGAAGGACGCCGCGGCCGCGTACGCCATCGAGCACGCTGCGTTCGAGGCCGCGCTGCAGAAGGTCGATGCTCAAGAGGAGGCCATCGTCAGCAAAGCGCACGCCCTCATCATGATGGGGTTGTGCCGTCCGACGAGCTTCGCGACTGCACCCGTCGGGCCGGCGAGCACAGTCTCGTCGGTCGTCCGGCCTCCGCAGTGCCCCTTCCCGACGTCGTCAACCATGCCATTGTCGCCCAGTTTCCCTCCGCCAAGGTGCCAGGCCCAGCCCCGTTTGTCGGGGTCGCCGAAAGTCAGCGTGATCGCGCCGTCCACGCCGCGCCCCTCGGCCGTCATCAACCTCAATGTCATGCCGGGGTCTTGCAGTGGCGACCGCCCGTCAGTGAAGATGCAAAGAAAGCAAGCCCGACAGCCGTCTACGGCCACCATGTCGTCGCTCCGCGTCCTGTTCGGCGAAATGCCAACACCGACGCCAACGGTCGAGGACCCCTTCTACGTCCAGTTCATGGAGAATGTTATCTTCGAGGACCGTGGTGACGCCTTTCAGACGGGTGGGCAGGGCGAGACCTTCGATCCGGAGGAGATCCAGAGTCAATATGGTCACGGCGAGTACATGGCCGATGAAGACTTTGAGGCCGACCATGGTGACTCGTGGCATGAAGAAGATGGCATATATTGCGAAGTTGATGAAGAAGAAGAGGACGACGTCGATTTTATGGGTGAGCCATTGTTCATCGACGAGCTCACTCAAAGAGCGGAAGCTCAAAAGAGGAAGATGGGCATTCGTACGGGATCATACACACAAGATGAGGACAAGTTGATTTGCGAAAGTTGGAAGGAGATTGGCCAAGATCCTAGAGTTAGTGAGCAACAAAAGGGAATTGTTTTTTGGACAAGAGTTCACAAGACATTCCATGAAAGAAAGTTGTTTCCGTCCTACCAATTTACGAGTGATCTTAACATCAACTCGATTCAAAAGAGGTGCTTGTTCATCCAACAAGAATGCAACAAATATTGCGCCGCACTTGAGAGCGTTGAAACACGTCCCGCGAGTGGTCTTGGCATCGGGGACATGGTATGGCCTCTTCTCTTTCCTTTGCTACGGCCGTGCCTCGGCCTCCTCTATGATTAATTGTGTTTGCATGTCCAATTGTTCTTGATCATGTAGGCATTTCAATTTTTTGAAGCATTCAAGGCCCGACACAACGACAAGCCATTCACTCTCACATATTGTTGACAAATCATCAACAATTGCCCTAAGTTCAAAGATTAATACTGTGAGCTTCAAAGGAAGAGAGGCAAGAAGGCGGTCGCCTTGGCGGGAGGTGGAGATGATGAGGCGTTGAAGAGGTCGAGGGGCAAGACTAACTCCAAGGTGGACGACAAGCATGATGCGGCATCGTATGTTTTGCATGAGACTTTGCATGGCGTGATGTCTCAAAAGGAAGTGAGGGACAAGAAGAAGCGATAAGGCAAGGAGGAGCAAATGAAGCAATACATGAAGCTGCAAACAAAGAAGCTTGAGATGGAGGAGGCGGCCAAGAAGAGGAAGATCGACATGGAGGAGGCGACCAGGCAGAGGCAGCTCGACATCGAGGAGGCGGCCAGGCAGAGGCAGCTCGACATCAAGGCCGTCAATGTCGCGGCCAGGCAGAGGCAGCTCGACATCGAGGTCGTCAATGCCGCAACTAAAGCAGAGGAGGTGACGCTGGCGATCATGAGCGTGAACTTGAGCAAGATGAGCGAGAAGACAATGAGCTGGTTCGAGGCCCGGCAGAAAGAGATGTTCGACGCCGGTGGCCTGAACTAGGGCGTCAGATCGGCCGTGGCCGTTCTTTTTTTAAGGCTGGCATGGTGAGCCGACCGCTAGCTGTGTTGTTGACCACCGGCTATGTTGCCGGTGAAAAACCTATTCTTTTTTGGAGGCCGGCTATACTGTCGATCGCTTGTTGTGTTGTTGATGACGACGTGTAGGCTGGTTGTGTTGTGTGCCTGATTTAAGACCGCTTGCATTAACTATGGACCGTGGTTATTCGAATGCTTGTGTTTGAAATGAGGCGAATAGGATGCGACCGCGTGTTAGGCGCACGGCCATCGTATCCAAGGACAGCCCGAAAACCCCATCACCTCCTTCAAACGAACGTTCGAATAAGGTCACACGCTGAAGTTAGGCCTTACGAGCGAGACCAAGGGGACCTCTCTCTCATGCACGCTGGAGTCGGCCGTCAGCGTTGCGAGTCTCTCTCATGCACGCTGGAGTCGGCCGTCAGCGTTGCGAGTCTCTCTCTCTCTCTCTCCCTCGCTCCCTCAATTTTCACAATTTTTTAAATAAAATAGTCCATCAACGAGGATCGCTTGGAGCACCCGTGGATCTAGAGTAACTTTTTGCGGTGATACTGCATATGGAGATGCAGGGGGCAACTTTTGAGGCTACTGGTGGATCTAGAGTAACTTTTTGCGGTGATACTGCATATGGAAATGCTGGGAGCAAATTTTGAGGCAGACATTGCAAATGCTGGGACTAGGAGACGCACCAATAGTAGTTTAGGTAAGAAGCACAGAGGGATACGAAGACAGGTCTATATACAATTGTAGAGGCAACCGTTACAAAGCATTGTCTGGAAGGTGAACACAGAAGTTTACGTTCATGTTCCCAACTTCCCAAGCAGGGTCTACTGCAACAAAGTTCAGGAGCACAGCAGAAACAAAGCAGAGTCATTCAGCGCAGGGTGCAGGTGGAGGTTGGTATGAAGCTGAGTCTCAGAAGTCTGGGCCTTGCTGGAAGAACTCGAGGTCTGGGTGAGTGCTTCCACCTGGATGCCTCGAACGCCTGCGTGAACAGAAAATCAGGAAGTTGACATCAGCTGTTCACGTAGAAATAAGCATAGCAGTTTCAACTACGTATATGTTAGTGAACCGTGTTCAATGACTTCCATGACGTATAGACATATGTATATTATACTGAATGTTGCACTGGACGCGAGTAAGCGCGAAAAAAAAAATGAACTATAAGAATGGTTTGTTTCTTCCTTGAGATAACAAACCTACTTAAAGCGGTATCAAGTACAATAAGGCTTGTCATAATGGAAGTATCATAGCTAGTACTCCCTCCGTTCCTAAATATAAGTCTTTTAAGTGATTTTACTAGGGGTCTAGATACGGAGCAAAATGATTGAATCTACACTTTAAAATATGTCTATATACATCCGTATGTAGTCCATTAGTAAAACCTCTAGAAAGACTTATATTTAGGAACGGAGGGAGTATCATGCATGCCAACTACACAACTTTGATGATGTAGCATAGAATTAAATGAAGAAAGAGAGAGTTGAGTATCATATCATGATACCGTATCATATTAAATGTTGTGCTACTTTATGTCTTGCATGTCAATAAATTACCTATTATATGATACTAACATATGATACTATGCATTACGGGTGTAGTATCATAGACTAGTATCATATGCATGATACTAGTCTATGATACTCCCCATTACAACCAGCCTAAAAGGCCATCTTGAGCCTTACCGGCTGCCAAGCATAAAGTGGGTCTAACTAACATGTTAAGAATAAACAACTTACCTTACAAAGCGAGATGGTTCAAATCCTGGAACATCGGGCGGGCCAATTGGATCGTAACGGCCACCAGGTGGAACACTCCTATTATGAAATATTTGATTGTGTTTATGACAGCAGCAGACATGACAATAAAATTACTTTAATGAAATATTTCAAGGAAAACTGAACATACCCAGGGCCACCAAAAGGAGCAGGAAAAGGATTTGAAGGGAAGAAGCGTGGATCATTTGGACCTGTAGTAATCAAATAGTTTCCAAGTTAGACAGTACAGAGGTACAAATGTACAGAGATTCCATAGATATTCAGTTGACAACATATTACCAACGTGCATACTACCACCCGCACCACCACTGCAAACAATAAGACACATGGTTAATTACGTGTGGAAGTACTGGTCTGTCGATGTTTTTACATGATGGTAGGAGACAGACCTGTGAGGGTAGAAACCTGCACCAGGAGCAGGGAAGGTGTCATCATGACCAAACGGAGCTACTGGAGGATAAATCAGGCTGTACCACAATACATAGAAGGAAATATTAGCCCCGTTATCAATATCCCATAACCAATTCACTACTAGACTACTTGTCCTACAAGAGCGCTAGGGAGTGCAAATTTTGGTAAAACCGAACATAAGTTCACATGAACCCCTTCACTAGTTTGTGCACTTGTAAATTCAGAAAAATTCTCTGGAAATTCATGGTACTATAATTCAGGCAAAATATATATAATCATATGCATGATGTAGCAAAAGGACAGGAGTATATAAGTTGTACAACAAAAATACGTTAGGCCTTGTTCTGTTGACAGGGATTTAGGAGGGGTTTGCATGCATTGAGGTGGATATAATCCCTTACAAGTTTTTTGAGAAAACGTAAAAAAGCCTTTGCGTTTCATTGCATTGAAAAGAAGGGGGGGGGGGGGGGGGGGGGGGGGGGGGGGGGGGGGGAGGCTAGTACATCAGCGTTACAAGGTGATCAGTGGACGTCCCAGGATGTAGGCAGGGTTATCCTGAGCCCTTTAGCCCCAGTTATCCTAATCCCTTACAAGTCAAAATCCACCCCAATCCTCTTGAGAAGAGGTGTAACCGAACAAGGCCTTGTGAGTTTTGCTTCGGTACACCCCCCTTAAAAGTTTGCACGAATCTTAAAATTACTTAAAAGGCTATCACAATATTATTAACCTGCAGATCCAACATATTCAAAAGACTATATTATCCTTTTTGATTGAAGGAGTACCTTCTAATCTGCATTGAAATCCATAAACTTTCCGGGGGGGTACCAAAGCAAAGTTCTCTTTTTGTATCTTACTTTTAACGTAAAGAACAAATATGTTCATAATTTCTATCGAGATTTTGTATATACGCCATTATGCCTAAACTAAAATTTTGTAGTGCCATAATGTTTCTGAGATTTTGAGAATGTCAGAATCTATAAACTCGCGAAGGGGGTACATATGGACATGAGTTCATTGTCATCTTTACCAAATTTTCAAGAGAAAAAATATTTTCTTGTACTTTATCAGCGTGATTCATAAAATGAGTGTAAAGACACATTATATATTTATATATGCCACAAATACTATCAGTAACATATGTGATATCCAAAGTAACATTAGTAATAACTCCATGGATATTCTTTTCTTTACTTCCAACATACATCGAGAGAATTTGCATTAATCAAGACAGTATAGAGTAACCATGTCAATAGGCGCTGTAGTACTAAAATTATGTAGTTGCACTAAAATTAGATGACAATACAATTTGTGCAAGGACATGCATGGGCAGCCCGGTGCATGTAGCTCCCACTTGCGCAGGGTCCGGGGAAGGGTCCGACCACTTTGCGTCTACTGTACGCAGCCTTTCCCGACATGCATACTCATGAAAATTGAACCACGCCAGTTGATATCAGGACCGAAGGTATGGACCAAGACATTCAGCTTGTGATTGAGGCAGTGTAGGCATGAAAGAAGGCAGCAAAAAACTAGAAAAGACTAACTAGTGGCTAAGCCTTAGCGTGCTGCGTCTTCTCTTTTCGATCATGATATCCTACTATTTCTAGAAATCTAAATACATTTAGATTCTAATTATATTGGACAGGGCACAATAAAAACATAATACAAAGTACCCAAAAAAGGTAAATAAAGGAGTAACACACAAAAGAAGATGAAATACAAATGGTTGTTTTCATACCCAGCAGGTTCGGTAGTCCTTGCATCCCGCAGAACATTTTCAGAACTGGAAGAAGTGCCACATGTTAGAGAATTACTAGCAAATGGAGTCAGGTACAACAGAAAAGCTTTGGAAGTAACATTCTAGGCAAAGGAGGAAAATCATCAGAATATCACCAAAAAAGCCCAAATTTCCAAAATAATGATATTATTTCATTGGTACCAAGCAAAAATGCAACATGGAAGTATTTACAGAGGGCAATATACTAGATTTTCTGTTCACAAGGAGATAAACAGAAACCTAGTCTGATTTTTAGTGTCAGAGATGGAGATGGGACAATCCACAAGAAGTTTAAAACCCAGCATAGAAATACCTGTTTATTGATGAACTGCTCTCAACATCAGGCTTCTGGGCAGCAGCAGCATCCTTACCATCCAATTCAACCAATAAGCTTGAGTTAAGGGTATTAATGAAGCCCGCAAAATTCTTGTACATATCCTTGTAATTCTTGGGCTGTTCTTCAGAGAAGAAATCCT
The DNA here is from genome assembly GCF_904849725.1 of Hordeum vulgare subsp. vulgare. Classification (NCBI taxonomy): domain Eukaryota; kingdom Viridiplantae; phylum Streptophyta; class Magnoliopsida; order Poales; family Poaceae; genus Hordeum; species Hordeum vulgare. Next base: position 185,763,488 of record NC_058519.1, on the reverse strand, counting down.
TCACACTATATACGAGGAACCAGAGTCAAAAACTATAAACTGGAAGATCCACATGTGGGCAGAACTATTCAACAGAAGGCCAGCTAACAGAGCAGCCACCCAAAATATTTTACATAATGATAAACTAAAACATGACAGAATTGTCTGTTGGCTGTACTGGGTCTTGCTTAACAAAGAAATTAGAAATGGGTGCAGTATTACTTACTGCACCTTGTATCAAACCGTGTATCCATATCCATAGCTTGTGCAGAAAATCATACTCAATCGAACAAAATACATTTCTACACTAAGGTATGTGTAGCAACCCAAGTTATCACATACTCCCTTGTGCAACTAACATGTTAGCAGAACTCATAAACAGACTCTGCAAATCCAGCTCGTCCTTACTTGTTACACGATTTATACTGTTCAGTTTATAGCGACATCGTTTCTACAGTGCTGGTTAATACTCCCTCCGTTCCTAAATATAAGCCGTCTTGAAGATTTCAATATGGACCACATACGGATGTATATAGACGTATTTTAGAGTGTAGATTCACTCATTTTGCTCAGTATGTAGTCCGTATTGGAATCTCTAAAAAGGCTTATATTTAGGAATGAGGGAGCATAAGTGAAGCTACTTAACAAAAGAATGTGTTTGGTACCAACTCGCTGATTACCAGTGTTCATGTGCATACAACAAAGCACAAAAAACCATCGGAGTAGTCTTACATACAAAAAAAAGTCTCCATACACATAAAAAAAGAACATGGTATGTGTAGCACAGCTGCAGTATGGTTATACATCATATGTACAAAGAAACAGGCCTTGAGTTAAAATGGCATGGCTTACAATTCATGTTGCTATTTTACGAAATATTTTAGTAAGTCCAGGTGGAAAGGATGGTGACAGAGTAAACGGATCATCACCACAAACTGAAATATTAATAGCAGCAAAGAAAAATTCCAATTTAGCCCCACTTGTTAGTAAGCAAATAGTGTGAAGGTGAACAAATCATCACTACCGGCTGAAATATTAATTGGAGTGAAAATTAGCACATAACATACATATGTCTTAGATCACAAACCATATTTTCTGTGTCTAGCAAGTAACATGTGTTCTAGTAAGTTATTGCATTGCTCTGGTGTGGTCTAGTGCTGCTGGTAATAGTATCCATTGTGTTCTAGCAATGTTATATCAATAAGCAAATCACATGGAACCTAAGAATAGTCTAGATAATAATAACAAATAAGACTGGAACATACTTTATCTGGACATTGCAGGGTTCCTTGTGTTGTGCCTCAAGATCCAGCGCATCAATAGCAAGGAAGTCATCAATCACTAGACATTTCACTAAAATGCGCTTCTTCTTGCCCTCCTCCTCCTTGGAGTACAAAAAGGCATAGCAATTATCCATACTGTTCCACCCATCAATTCCCACCTCATCGTCAACTAGAATTAAGCAAAATAAAAACTTTAGTTATATAATGAAAGGCTGGCAATTACAATACAAGTAAGGACTTTGCAGTCTGCACGGAGTCAATTTACTCTTTCACCTCACAACAAAATGTAAATAAATTCCCATGAGTAAACCCATTACACGGACTTTAAACTCCCATTAGAACTTACACTTGGTATATTCCAGTCAGAATGACTGGTAAATCAGTTCCACAATGCAAGCAGGAATATGAAATCACGTGTTCCATTCCTTTAATGACTGGAATTTTCCATCTAAGCTAAGTTTCCAAATGTAGATGTCTATTCCTGACTATTAAGATAAGTTTGACAAGAAAATAATTCTAATTTTTATCTCTCCTACTTAAAAAAATACTAAAGTCTGTCTTACGTCGTCTTTTCGTCCAACTCCCCTCGCCTAACCCTACCTACGCTCTCTCCCATCCCACCTTGGTTTTATTGATTTTTTTCCACCAGTTTTCCTTGAATACCGACTCAACTCCTCCGTGTCTTATTTGGCTTACAAAATAAAATTATGTTTCTTTGGTAAGTCAATAATGTTATGTGGGCCAGCCTATCAAGCGTGGAGTCTTCTCCCTTAATTAGAGTCCTAGTTGATTAAGCAATTTGTTAGGAAAGAAGAATATTGTTGTTTACTTTATCTACTTTTCCATAATAAGGGTTGTGTCAGTTTAGAGATCTTATTAGAGTTTGAATAGATTTACCAGCTTGTAGGTCAAGTCTTGTCTACAATATAAAGGGACCGACCCCTCTCAATAAAGCAGAGAAGAAAATTGTCGTTACAAGGTTCAGTCACACATGCAAAAAATAGGAATTTCACTCAACTGCATGGATTGAGCTGCTAATTTTAGATCAGAAAGTATAAACACAAATAACAGCGCAAGAAGCGGTACACTGATTCAGAATTCCAAAATGTTATATTACTACCAGAGAAGATCAAACCATAGACCATATATCTAGGGAAGGGACTGAAAGGATCCAAGTGAATTTACGGAAACAATTAAGCCGTTAAAATTTGATTGACTCAGGACAAATTTCTCAAGTTAACCAACCACGCCTGAAGCAGAACAAGCTGCTACTGGTTCAGGACCTTGCACCATTAACACCTGAATATAAACGAAATATCAATCTACATCTATCCACTCGGAAACTCAACCCGGAAGTCATCGTCATCACAGATGCAACAGGAACCCTAAACATGGGGTCCGTCGAATTCTAACTACTCGTAGTAGGCTACAGTACGCTCACACTAAAAGTCACATACGAAACCCTAGGGCTAGGGGCGTAAAGCGGAACGCACCTGCGGGCAGGGGGTCGGTAAGCGCGGCAGGACCAACGGCGCAGAGAGAGTATCCAGCGGCGAGGAACGCGGCGTTTGTGGCAAACGCGACGCCATCGTGGGCGCCGCGGAAGACGGGGCGCGCGGCCTTCACGACCGCCAACGCGGCCGCGTCAGTCACCATCGTAACGCTGTGGGCGTCGGTCGACCGCGGCGAGGGGCTAGAGGCGGTGGCGGAGGCGTCGTCGGTCAGCGCACTCGGTTGTGCAGGCGGCAAGGCGGTGGTCACGGGGTTTCGAGGTTTCTGCAGAAATGCCTCTTTATCGACGAACTGCTGTCGACGTCAGGCTTCTTGGGCAGCAAACTGGTTTGTTCGGTTCGGTAATTCGGTTTTCTTTTATGGAATTCAGGTTATTTTAGGGGTACAACCACGGAGTGATGTTTATTTGAACATATTACAAAGCCTATCTCTCATCTCCCCTAATAATAAAGCGCGTAGCGCTTCTGACGTACGTTGCCGGCATTTTTACAAAAAAGCCCCTATGTTTTTCAATATTCAACCCGCACTTCTTTTTTAAGTATAAAAACTGTTCAGTTAGAAATTTTGCAAAAAAAACCCTGCGTTTTTCAGTATTCAAAGCTTCGTCGTCGCTGACTCATTCGCCTTCTCGAAGATGCTGCTGCCGGCGCACTTCAAGCCCGCCAACTTCTCCAGCTTTGTCCGGCAGCTCAACACCTACGACTTCCTCAAGGTCGACCCGGACCGCTGGGAGTTCGCGCACGCCTCCTTCCTCCGCGGCCATACGCACATCCTCCGCCACATCGTGCGCCACCAGAGCAGCATCAAGCGCGGCAAGGGCGACATCGAGGACGACGACGAGGACAAGAGCAGCAGCAGCAGCGAGATGCTGGCGATGGAGGTGGCCTGGCCGAGGAACGAGCAGAGAGCCACGGAGGAGCGTGTGGCGGCCATGTGGCGCCGGGTGCAGGAGACGGAGCGTCGGCCCAAGCAGATACTCGCCTTCCTCCTCAGGGTCGTCGGCAACCCCGACGTGATGCGCCGCCTCGCGGGCAGCTCGGCCAGCGGCCCGGGCGAGAGCGCGGAGGTCAAGAGGCCGCGGCTGCTCCTCGACAGCGACGGCGCGGGGGTCGACGGGTTGTCGTACCAGCGCAGCGGCAACGACCAGAGCCCGGAGGCGGCCTTGGTGCCGGAGCCGAGCGTGGACCTGTACTTCGCCGGTGGCAACGGGTTCGGCGACGTGTAGATGGACGGCTCCCCGCCCTACGGCTTTCACATGGACAGCGGCTACTGACTGCTTCCTTGGACGCCGGCTGTCGGTGCCGGTGTATGTATGTAGATAATGTTAGCACCATGCCATGCCCGCACACGATGATGACCGAGCAGTTCCAGGTCGCGGGTGAGCAACGGCTCACGTTCGCTCGACAGCGAGTCGCGAGGCGCGCGTGCGTGGGGCAGCGGAGGCTGATCGCGTGGGAGCTACGCCCCGTTAGCTACAAAACCGGTCGTAGTTAGTGGCTAGGTGTGGTGCATGCATGCATGGGTTAGTGGGCATTGTGGTGGCCAGGTCATGTGTGCGTGCGTGTGCTGGTGTGTGTACCTGACTATAAAAGCCTCCCGTGTGTACTGCTTGTAGGAGCCCCGGCGTGTGTTACCGAGCGTCGGTATGTGCCGAGCTGTAGGCGTCGGTGGGTTGTCGAGCCAAGTAAGAAGGATCTAAGAAAGATGTAGTGTTCGTTGGGACTCTTACATAGGATTTTTGAACATCAACAACTTACTACGAATAATCCAGTTTATTTAGACTGAGTTGAAGGAGTAAGTTTTATTAGCACAGAAGAAGATTACGAGCTTTTGAAATACAATAGAATTTTCATAAAGTGAATCCTTATGTATCTTACAACCAATTTCATTGGAAAATTTCTTACAACACGTGAACATGTCCATCATTCGGTATACATATATGACAAGGAACATAAGATGGCTTAATCTGCAATCCCAGACAACATGAACCTCTAAAGAGAATAATTATGGGAAAGTGAGATGTTTGCCCTATTGCAATGCACACCAACTCTTTTCATGAATGACATTTTTTGAACCCAAAAAATATGTCATTTTTAAGACCATTTTTCTATTAAATTAAGATATGTCTTATTAAGCAGGACATATCTTAGCTGAATGGAGTACCTACAATAGTGACGATGAGAATAAAATAGTAACGCCCCAAACCAAACAATGCAAACTTTGTTTAGCCATTTTACAAAGATGGCAAGGCCGACAGCATAATTCTTCATGTTGAGAATTGTTAATGTGGGTCATAAATCAAACAATTACTCGTGTTATAGGCTACGGGATGTGATGCTCTTTTTTTCTCCCGGTGCAACGCACGGGCATTTTTACTAGTAATAATAAAGCACGCAGTGCTTCTGTCATACGTCGTTGGCTATTTTGCAAAAAAGTTCCTGTGTTTCTTGGTATTAAACCCGCAGTCCTCTGATAAGTCAATCGACGAATCGTTATGGGCAAGAGAAAAAAAATGAGCTTGCCTTGCATCTCCACCACTGGCCCCCGCCGCAGTCCCCATCCCCCGCCACGCGCTGCCGCAGACGTCCCCTGCCACAGCCGGCCCATGTCGCGTGCTGCTATGCGCCGCCCCCGCCCGCTGCAGCCGGCACCCGTCGCGGCGCCGCCAACGCCCCTCCGCCGTGCGCCTTTCCCACCCCTGCAGATTGATCGGTGGTTGACGCGCCGAGGGAGACAGAGGCGGCGGCGCAGCGGAACCGGAAGCGGAGCGGCGCGGGGCTGCTGGACATCACGGAGGGGAGAGAAAGACATCCGCCGTGCGCGCGGCAATCCCCGGAACACGAACACCAATGCCAGCGTCGATGTTGTCGCGTGGCGTCTAGGCGGTGCTGGTGACCTCCGGCCAGCTCCGCAACCTCGACCCGCAGCTCCAGGTGTCGCCGCTCCTTCTCGGCAACACCCTCATCGCCGCCTTCTCCCGTGCCTCGCCATCCCGCTCCTCCACCACATCCTGGTAGATGTCAAGCTCCGACAATAGTTGACTGCTTGTCTGTGCAGTAAGATGATGATCTCAATCTTCCAATGAATCACTGTCAAATCCATCTATTTCAACATTGTTTGTGTGTATCTATCTGCTCTGATCTGATGTGGTGTGCTCTCTTCACTCAACTGCAGGACGTGTGCTCATTCTGGACCCTGCACATGAGCAACGGAGTTGTGGGAATGCCACAGTAAACGCTGGTGGTTACGGTGGGTTCCGTCTGCATTTGTCGGAAGATGAGGATACGCCTGCTGCAAGTACTCCAACAGACAGAGAGGTAGGCTAAGATTCTTGATGCTTATCACTGAAGCTTGGTCACAACTTAGGCTATTGTGACCCTGTTGGATCAAATAAATCAGAAGATGGCAGTACATGTACTTGTATCCTTTAATGATTCAATCCTGCATAACAGTTATGATGATTCTGTGGATTTCTTCTTTGCCCTGAGTTACATTGTTTGTTCCAGGGATGCACACTTGTACAATCTACTTACTTTTGTTCCATTTGTTTGTAATCTTTCAATGAATGGGGAAGAATAAAATTGTAGGTTCAGTATGCCATTTTCATCTTGCCTATTGTGTGTTTCTTCATGTCAAATGTGCTTGTGGTTTTAATGGGGTTCTAAACTTTGTGCACGTGTTTTCATTTTCAGTCACCTTGATGGATTGCATTGTAAGTGAATAAGTTAGTATAGTAGCAAATATAGGCTTGTAACAGTCAAAATAATTGGCTCTTTCCTCTGCTACACAAATATAATCTTCTTCTTGTCGTGTGCTGTTATAACATGGGTTGAATTTTTCCCCTCCAGGTGCTACCCCTTCTCGTTGCCGCCTTATCGCTGCTCTTCGCAGCGGCGACTCCGATTAGGGACGTCGCTGACACCTGCTCCTCGCAAGTGTAGGGTATATATAATCCCTTCCTTCCTTCCTTCCTCCTTACACCTCCATGCTTAGTGACTGGGTTGTGTTCTCTCTTGCTCATGCAGCTGGATGAAACATAACTGCTTTGTTGACTTGATAAAAACAGTAGCACTACATGCTTAGTACTCCATTAGAGATAGTTAAGTAGGACGAGGAAAGAGTATGAGTCTGAAATAGCTTCAGTAAGAGCGAAGTTTAGGATATTTGTAACTTCAGATCAGATGATTTTGTGAAGAGAAATAACCTGAGGACGAGTACAGTACTGGTGCTCTGACTCCTGCACCTGAATTGCACTAATACCGTGGCACACATGCATGGTAGGCCGAGAGAGCTCAAGTTTTAACTTCACCCATATGCATCACGCCATAAAAACGTTTTCCAACCTGCCCTGTGTAAAACCGCAATGCTGAGGATGGACAGTAATAACTGTATGAGAGTCGATAGCCATGGCCGGAGCCAAAACTTCAAAAGGGAAATCCAAATAGAATCTCCTCCCAACAGCCCGTCCCTTTTGCCAATTCTTTTATCCGCCAGCAAGCAAATAATTCCAGCATAACCACCGCCATGTTGTTACTTCAAAAGGGAAATCCAGATAGAATCTCCTCCCAACAGCCCCTCCCTTTGCCAATTCTTTTATCCGCCAGCAAGCAAATAATTCCAGCATAACCACCACCATGTTGTTAGGATGTTCTTCCGGTAACTCATCTCTTGTATTGAAGCTTAGTATATTTCATTCTTGCTGGCTGGCTTGCACGCTTGTTGAAGCGCACTCTGATAGCTCATCCCGCTCCCTGGTTGCATGATGATTTCTCTGGCTAGCAGCAACAACGCAGGGGTGATGGCGACCCCTTTCTCCCTCTCGAAGGACTGTTGGCAAGAGCGGAAAGAAGGACAAGCGACGACATGGGCGGGGTACCGTGTCAAAAAAGAGGACACATATCTGTGGGTTTTTGAGTTATGCTTATTGACTAAGGATGTGGGATATTATTATTTTCTCCCGTTGCAATGCATGGGCTTTTTTACTAGTCGTTTATATACACGCACATACACTCGTTTCTATAAACGCACACATACGCACATTCTATCCGTTGAGCATCTCCGGCAAACTGAGCCGGCATATTATTTTGAGATTTACGAAGTCATCATAGGTGTTTCGTCCTCGACGGGAACGTCTCCTCCCATTAAAAGCATATCGTCGTAAATCCTGAAATATATCCAAGAATAATGCAAGTATTAGGATTTGTATCATGGTGGACTCACATACCATTGTCCATCTAACCATCCAACCACAAGTTGGTTTGTAACCACGGAGTGATGTTGAGTCGTGGATTTCCTATATGAGTCGACCAGACAAAAATACGAAGGACACGCCTAGCGAGCGCAAGGCCCTAGTTCTAGTGGACGAGCACACCCTCAAAAAAGAAAAGGAAGAATACTCATGTGTCGTAAGGACACCTGAAAAGAAGACCACATGTATTTATTGGCGTTTTAAAAAATTCAGAAAGTCGTAACTTTTGGTTCGAGTGTTATAATTTAGAACCATTTTTACTATTGGATTTCTTGCAACGAGTTCTTTTAAACTAGATCTCATATGAATAGGTTTTGACAAAAAAAATTCCGAGCAACTTTGTGTGCTATAAGGCAAACTTTAGTGTTATAGGCAAGCAACTCCTTTCCCCTAGTATGACACCTAAATCAATCAAACTCGCTTTAAAATTCAAATCTGCTTTCAACGTTGAGTATCTAATGACAAGTTCTTCAAAACTAGATCTCATGTGGATTGGTTTTAACAAACTTGTTTGGGCAACTTTGTGTGCAACAGAGTCAACTCTGGTGCTATAAGGAAGCAACTCTTTCTTTTTGGTCTAGTAGGACTACCTATGTGACAGCCCCAGTGCACCCCTTTTTTCATTTATGTAACCTTTTCTTATATGGCATCCTTGGTTGTTAATGAGATGGATGTGAGACTTAGTTGTGTCTTTATTTCATGTGCATCATACATCATGCATGTCATATTCATTTTGCTTCTTGTTTGATCTTGTGTTGTGGTGCCAACTTGGTGGTGTATGTGATTGCATATGTGATTGTGTGATCTTGTGCATGAGAGTGGGTGCAACATTGGCTCCTTCAAAACATTCCTTGTTGCACCATGATTTCAAACCCCTCTCTCCTTGTCGGGACCCCGATCCTAAGCCATAGGAATCCAGCCTGTAACACATCGCATCCCTTTATGGTCTCACGCACGGTTAACTCCACGGCTGCAGCCTTACCTTAGCCGGGACCGTTTGCGTCTTTTGACTCACGTATGCGATAGTGTCGCTAGCATTCCAATGTCAAAGAACCCGGATCGACATGTCTAGTCATAAACCAAAGTGGCAGTTCCGCACAAGGACAGGCATACATGACCCAACAAAGCAGGTGTCGGTCATCAACGAACGTAGACGAGTCGTAGCAAGCTACAAGGACTCCATTACGTCGCGTGACATTTCCCCAAAGGGGACAGACACATCAGCTAAGAAGGACACATGCCAGTCAACCAATGTGTCCGGAGCAGTAGCGAACTACCAAGGCTCGTTGGATCACAAAGGGGCATTTCCTTGTAAGGAGTGCTACTAAAGTTCACGACTAGGTATTCGAACCCCATACATATCAAGTACGACACACGTACGCATGGCATACCGATATGTATAGATACATCGATGGCATCACAACATAACCATAAACATACAAGCTTTATTTAAGAGGCTCGGAAGAGCCACACACATATTATTACACATTAAGGGTCTCACGACCCATAATAGCAGTCATACAATACAAGCCAGCGGAAGAGTTATAAACTGTCTGGGTACAGACAGAGCAGCTAGAAGGCACATGGCCTGACTATACTACAGAGCCGACGTAGGGCCAGATCGTAGCTGGGACACCAGCTACTCGTCGTCGTCGATGTCTACGAAGAACCCTCCATTAGGGTCATTAGCAACCTCTGCAACATTTATTAAGCAAACATGAGTACGAAGGTACTCAGCAAGACTTTAGGATGACTAACTACTCATGCAAGGTATCAAGAAGGTATTGTGGGGTTTCATGCGGAAAGCCAGCATTTGACTCGTGGCTAGACAACTTGCTTTTTGAAATTAGTTTTGACAACTTGATTTCTCGCACACGAGTCCACCAACACCACAACAATACACTATCGTGGAATCATTCCGTCTCCATACGGAAATGCCGTCCACGACACTCACGCTTATCTTGACAATTTTATGAGTAACCATTGAAGTTATCTATGAACAACATATGTCTCCAAGTAGTCCATATCCGCGGACGCGGCTATTCGAATAGATCATAACCCTGCAGGGGTGTACTTCGTCACACGCGCTCCCGCCACTTATCGCCATGTGCACGTCATGCACCTCGGCAACCTTCAAGCGGAAGCCCAGCGAGGGAGTCGGCCACGACCGTTAATCACACTAGTACCTAGTCCAGGTTTATCGCCTATCTGAGAGTAACCCGTACGGAAGTCCGGCCGAGGTTTCCGCCACAGCCTCAAACGATGTGTGCAGGGTTCCCAAGCCCACCATCCGGGTGCCACTTGGTACACCATGCCACTGCCTACCGCATCACGGTCCACCTCTCAGGTCAGCACCATGCACGGCCTCCAGCATTACTATAAACACCAGAAACTACTTGCAACTCCTGGACCGAGTACTACGCGATTAATAGGCCGAGCGGGGTCATATTTCAGGGCCCAGCATGTGGTAGTATCTAGTCTTGGATTACATACACGGAACTCAGTTCCTAAGGACGGTTCCAATGAAACAACCCGCCATGTACTCCTACACAACCTTTCACCGGTACCTTTACCAAATCAAGTTCAACACACGACCTTTGCTCACTGAACACATTCCACATTTCTGTTCATCTCCCAGATGACAGACCATACACAACTTTAAGCATAGCATGCATAGCAGGATAAGACACATCATGGCTCAAGCAACTACCAGGTATGCTAGGTTGCAAGGTTCGGCTATTTACTGTGACAAGGTTAAGTCATGCAAAGGAAGTGGGTCCAACTATCGTGGCAAAAGCAGTTGAAGCATTTGATCCTAATGCAATAATTAGGTGCAGGAGCAAGAACATAGGTGTTATCGGGATGATCAAAAGGGTTGCTTGCCTTGTTGCTCAGAGGAGGAACGATATCCGTCGGACGGATATTCGGTGGAATCCGGGGGTGCGGAGCCTACCGAAATGAATGGCAACATTCAATAACAATCATATGCAATCAAAATGATGCATGAGCATGGCATGAGAATGCAAATGATAGGTTATTATAATCAAGATGTTTTAGGTTTAGCGTTGATTTGAATCACCTTCGAATAGCAATTTAAACGGGTATTCCCGGATACCGGTTTAATTGATTCGACCTGATGCTCAGATCAACCTAATGCTAACATGCATGAAATGCCATGTTATGGTACTGATTTACCCCTAGGGCAGTGTGTGATCATTGTATTTATAATGAAATTTGGATATTTTTGCAAATTCCATTTATAAAGTGATTAAAAGAATTGAATTATTCCTTATTTCACAATTTAGGGTTCTGTAACTTTTTCAAACATAGTTGAAAATAGCATAATCAGAATCCTTGAGTTTTTCTGATACTTTTTCATATATAAATTATTTTCATTGGAGTTACAGATTAATTTCTATGATTTTTGCAATTTTTAGCAATTTCCTGAATTATTTTTATACTGGAAATTCCATTTATTGCATCAGGCTGACGTCAGCAGGTCAGCCAACCTGTGCAGGTCAAACCTGACAGAGGGGCCCCACTGGTCAGCCTCTCTGGGACCAATCCCGCGCTGACCAGCCCCTAATTGGGGTTTGACCAGGCGTGGGGCCCTCTGGCAGCGACTCAGGGGAGGGCGATTAGGCCCTAATGGTCGGCCACGTCGACGGCCACCGGAGGGTGGTCGCCGGCGACCAAACCCGCGGCGGAGGGCTCGCCGGAGGCGACCTAGACGGCGCTGCACGGCACGAAAACGCACGCGGTTGGTAGCTACAGCAAGCCCGCGAAGTGGCCGATCTGGCAGGACCATCTGGGGAGGCTAGAGTCGCCGGAAGAGGCGTCGGCGACGAGCCGGAGCGGCGGCCGAAGCTCGGGCGTCGTCGGGGCTTTGAATCAGAGGGATCCACGCTTAGTTCTTAGCTGCTACGGCATCTACGTGTCGTCCTGGAGCTGCTGGTGCTCTCGGGAGGACGAGCTGGACATCGGAGGGCTACCGGCGACGAGCGGCAGCGGCGGTGCTCGTCGGGCTCCGGTGAAACTAGGGCTAGAGGAGGGGATCGACGGGGAAAACTTAGGGAAAACCACCGCATGCTCACAGGGAGTGCAGAGAAGAGCTCAGACGGCTCGGGGAAGGCCTGGGGGCGACGAATCGACGGGAGATGTTCGGCGGCCGGAGGAAGAAGACGACGGCGTTGTGGGCGTTGCAGGGCGCGAGGAAGCTTCGGCTTCTGCAGAAATGACCAGGGCGACGGGGCGGAGCTAATGGCATGCTCGCGGAGGGGATCCTATGGCCAGAGGCACGGCCAGCTCGAGTTCGAGCTCGGCTCTAATGGCGGCAGCAGGGAGAAGGAGGGGATCCAGGCGGAGGAGGAGAACCGAGGCGGGGAATGGATAGGGGAGGCTCTGGGGAGCTTATCCCCGTCGTCGCCAGCGCGAACCGGCGGCCAGGCAGGCACGCAGGTGCGTGGCCGCGCCGGAGGAGGCGGCGGCCACCTCCTGTTGCCTACTGGCGCGGGGAAGGGGACGAGCGGCGAGATGGGCTGGGCCTGGCTTGGGCGTCAGGTAAGCTTTTCCCATTTTCTCTTTTTTGGTTTTTTCTGTTTTGCTATTTAGTGCTTTGCTAATTATTTCAGCTCCAAAACAAAAGGTAAAAACTAATTTTGACCTCCTGAAATATTTGTTATAATATCCCCACTCATTTCCAAGACTTTCAACATTTTTGGAAAATTATAGTTTCTGATTTCAAATTTTAAATTTGAAACCAGTGGCTTTTGCATTTATTTAAAATGCTTAAAGTGTCAAGAAAATAGTTTTCTCCAATGCTCATTTACTTTCATGATTTATCAGAAAGTTTGAACATTTCTTGAGGCCATTTTGGGTTCATTGATTTTGAACTAGTTGAAATTTCCTTTAATTGAAATGGTGGCTAGGGTTTTGAGTTTTTCCTTTGCCACTTTGTTGTTTTTGTTGAAACTTCTTAGATGCAAATGCAAAGAAGACATGAGCACAATGCTATATTGGTTAAGGGTTAGGGATGTGACACTCCTCTCTTATTTCTTCTTGAGGCAGATTTCTAAGTTTCTGTTTTGGCCATTATAAAATGTTCATCTTTTCCTAAAAATTCTTTGGATAATTCTGGGTGGCAACACTCACTTATTGGAAGTTATTTTCCTTTTGTTTTAATTTAAAAAAGGCCCAAATTTTATTTAAACTAGTTATTTTACTTTGCTTTAAAATGTCCCACCTATTTTTATAAATAGGAGGTTCATTTTATATTTCCAAAAGTATTTTTACCTTGGAAACAACTCTTTTCTTTCCTCCCTGACTTAATTCAAAAGTTCTTCGGATATTTAAAATAGCCCATGGTATTTTTTTTATTTCTCTCAGAGGGAGTGAGAGCAAGGCCGAGCCACCTCTTCGGCCCAGAACCCCTTCGGTCCAGCCCATTCCCGCATTCCTTCTTCCTCCTGCATTCTTCACCCCTGTACGACCTCCTCCTCCACCACCGATGCTCTCCAGCCATCATCAGACGGCCAGGAGCATGCGGATGGAGATATTTAGGAGTCCCTGCCATAGCTTAGGGTTGTGTGCATTCCTCCTCGCTGCCGCCATCTCCTCTTCCCCTCCTTCTTCTCCCTCTGCTAGGTAAGATTCAGAGGAAGGTAGTGAGATTCAGATAGTTCAAAGAAGGAGCACGGAGCATCGCTGCCATCCCTGCGTCCCCTTGTCACAGGCAGCCTTCCCCCGTGGCATCCAAGATGGCCGCGAGGATGCATGTGGCATCCTCGGTCCATTCCCGCCGCTAGGGGAGGCCGGAGATCTCCCTGGCATCGCCTCCACTGTCGCCATCGTCAGAGCTGGAGCGGCTTCACCGTAGAGCTGCCTCGAGCCTCTTCTTCCTCTCCCTCGAGCAGTTCCTCGTCGTCGTGCCCAGGGTGAGCCGTCATCGCCCCTTCTCCCCTCTCTTGCGCGTAGTTACCCTTCTCTATGTGTGATCGTCGCCAGCGTCGTGCTCCGCATGGCTGGAGCATCAGCTCTGTCGCGCTGCTGTCAGAGCCTCCCTCCCGGTGAGTTAGTCACGGGATCGAGCCCCCCATGTCCTCCACGTCCCCCGCAAGTAGCCAGCTTCGTCGATGAGTACATGTAGCGTCGTCGCCGCCCTCCCCTGTTTCGCTCGCTGGCATGGTGGTGATAGATGCAGAGGGACTGCTCAAAGAGCAAATCCCCCCCTCTTTGTCAAGTTCCGGTGCATGGCGTAGTGGTCAGTGGCTTGTGGTAGTACCCAGCGCGTCGTTGGTTCGAGTCCCTGGCGTGCCCCTTTTTGCAATTTGTTTTTCCCCTATAGCTAGTGGTGGTAGTTATTATCGCAGGGTTCGAATCCCCTCTCTGACCAGATCCTGCGCAGTAGTGCAGTGGTGTGGTGTGTGTGCGCGTGAGCAGAGGTGCAGGGTTCAAATCCCCCTCCCTGCACCATCCTTTTTCCTTCTTGTATTTTGTTTTGAGCACATGTGTAAGTGTGTGTGTGCCCTGTGTGTGTGGGTACACATGTGTGTGTGTGTGTGCATGTGAGTGTGAGTGTGTGTGTGTGTGGGCATGTCCCACTTGCATACACTCACTAGGGGGCATGGTTCAATGACCATTGAGCCCATGCATTTTATTTTGTGTGATGTTGTTTTGAGTGTTTTCCTCTTTAGGTAAATTCCAAATGGGGAGATAGACAGATTTGGAAAGTTTCCACTTTAGGCAAGATTTGACTTATAAGTTGAATTGGAAACTATGTGCAATTTATTTTCTTGCTTGTGGTGTTTTCCTGAATGCAACCATGGCAGTATAATATATGGATTTCGGGTAGAAAATCCCAAGGAATCCAATGCTATTACTAGAATATGGTTTTGAACATTTTTGTAGAAAGCCCCCTTGTGGTGAGGTGGCAATAGTTTTCTGTGCGTAGGGTGGTTCATGTGCATGGTTAGAGGTACTGCATGCATGCATCATTATGACTGTGGCATCATCTTCTTGTCGTATTTATTTCCTGCTTGTTTATTTTGGGTAGCTAGTGGGACCGGAAACGAGTTCGAAGAGTCCGATGAGTTCGTGCAGGAAGATCAGGATCAGTTCCACTCTAAAGAAATCACAGGCAAGATGATCGTGACCTTGACACCGTTTCTAGCTTTGTTATGCTTAGTGTTACGTTTCCTTCGTTACATCTCTGTTGCCTACCACATGATATATAGGCCATCAAACATTGCCATGAAACTTCAAACACCTTCCCTCCTAGCAAATATTATTTGGCTAAGTTAGGCTTGCTCAACCACTAATTGTTAGCGTTGCTAGTTGCAGGTGCCAGCTGGTTCATGTGATAACATGGGAAATTTGATACCATAATATTTAATTGCTATTTAATTAATGCACCTATATTCTTGGTAAATAACAGAAGGCCTAGCCTTTTGCCGGGTGATGTGTTCCATTGTTGTCGCTTTAGTTTCGGCTACCGGTGTTTTATTCCATAACTGAGCGCTCCTAACACGTTCGGGATTGTTATGGAGACCGGCTCAATAAATCGTATAGTGATAAGACTTGTCTAGCAGGACCCAACTTTGGTGTTAATTTGCTAATAACTTAATGATAAAAAGCATACAGAATAGCTACCCCGAGGAATCTAATCAACCCCCCCGGGCCAGTGCTCCTCATGAGTGTTGGTCCAAACTAGAGTCGTGTGCGGGGCCAACCCGGGGAAACTCGGGAGATTTCTATCACGCCACTGTTTTCTGCGCTCATCCGGTCGTGTCCTGAGAACAAGATACACGGCTCCTATCGGGTTCGTTGACACGTCGGGAGGTCTTGTTGGGCTTGTCTTACCTTAGCGATATATCTTGCGCATTTGGATTCCAGTGAGACTTTGGGTCTTCTCAGGGTTGAGGTTTTCCTCTAAGGAATCCGACGAGATCACATGGTTCGCAGTAGAGGATTACTATGCAGCCTGTGGTAATTTGTGATGGACTAGTTGGAGCACCCATGCAGGGTTAAATATTTCGGAAAGCCGTGCCCGCGGTTATGAGGCAAACATGGATATTTTGTTAACATCCGGTTCTAGATAACTTAAAGTAATTCAAATAAAACTTGCCAACTGAGCGCGTAACCGTGACTGTTTCTTTCAGAGCTCCTTCTCTGGTCGAGAACACGGTGGGGTCATGAATGACGCAAGTAGGTGTTTAGGATCACTTAGTGATCAATCTAGTCTTCGACCGTCTTGCCTAGACCACCATATTTAATTTATGTTCTTCGTAAGATAGGCACTATATATGCTTAGGATGCTGCAAACTCAAACATTTAACCCTACCTCACCTATTTAACTTAGTTAGACTCGATACAAAGGTCATGAGATTGCTGAGTTCTCGTGGCTCACAGTTTACTACAAACACCCACAGGTACAGGTACCCCAGATGCAGGTGTTCCCGAGGATACCTAGCTGAGATGGGAGTTCGACGAAGACAGTGGCAGGCTGTATGTGACGTATCCCGAGGACTAGAGGCGATGGTCGTGATCGTGGGACTAGCAAGATGGGATAGCATGATTTTGCCGTTTATCTTGTCCGTAGTCGGACCCTGTCTTTTGTATGAATAATGAATGCTTGGTGTGGAATGTAATTTAGCATGTGGCGAGTGTAAGACGAATCTTATACTCATCTCTCTATTATGTAATGGCAATGTTATCCTGCTTGCGATACGCTTAGATGCGATCCTTTCCCTTTTGAGGCCTCACCCCCAAATAAGGAAAGTGTCGCATCTTTGTCGTTACAACCTATTAGGTTGGTTTGTGTAAAAACGATAAATCACGCAAAACTTGAGGTGTCTTTAGTGTTACATACAAACAACTCCAATGCACTATATGTACCTACAAATTTCCCAACTTGCGTATTGTGGTTGCTCAGTTGTCTATTGTTGATGGTTAGTTGTCTACGATTGATCCTCACTTGCCTACAAATAATATGAAATTGCCTACTATTGATGGCTAGTTGATTGTCGTTGGTAATTAGTTGCCTACCATTGCTTCTCAATTTTCTAACTTTATAAGTTAGTTGCCTACAATATTATGAAAAATAATGATACAAAACTTCATAATATTGTAGCTAACTAATGTGCAAAGTTAGGCAACTGAGAAGCAATGGTAGGCAACTAAATGCCAATATCAAGCAACTATACATCCATACCAGGCAATTTCAAAGTCTTTGTGGGCAACCGAGACTCAACCGTAGGCAACTCACAAACAACGAAAGCAATTGAGCAGTCATGATAGGCAAGTTGGGATAATGTTAGCAAAAGTTCATGGGTACAAATAGCCTAGTGAAGTTGATTGCATGTAGCAATAAAGACGCCTCATGTTTTGTGTGAAAGCACAATTGCTCCCTAAGGTGGTTTTGGTAATTAATCACAACATATGCATCATTGGACAAATGAATTTATTCAAGTACATTTCAGAAAAATTTCAAAAACATGCTTTGGCTATAGGATTGTGTGGAGATGCCCCTTGATGCAAGGAAGGAATAGGATTGGCTAAAGCTTCAAGCAAGAAGACTCTTCATTTTACACTTTGTGACAAATCACTTTGAGTCCATAGGAAAGCCAATACTATTAAAAGGGGATGAGGTATTATGTTGAATTGGTTGCTCAAGTGCTTAGAGATAGCCATCAAAAATAGTCAGCCACTTTCCCAAAAAATATATCTGTCTCAAGCCACATATGCAAAATCGGTGCCACCAACATTTCCTACTTGGCCAAACCGATTTTACACTTAGACAGATCCTATGCCAAACCCACCGTCTCGGTACAACCAACATTTCTATCGGTGCCACCGAGATTGGGTGACCAATATTCTGTTGAGATAATTTTAAGCTTCGGAATTTTCGAGTTTGAAGTCGGTCTCACCGAGTTTGGGAAGCAATCTAGGTCATCGTATCGGTACCACCAAGATTCCTATATCGGTCTCACCGAGAATGCAAAAGTTGCCACATTTAGTGCAACTCGGTACCACCGAAATTCATTTCGGTGTCATCAAGTTGGGCAATAATGTTGTAACGGTTGGATTTTGGGGGATGCCTGTATATACCCCTCCACCTACTCATGTGTTGAGATCACGAGATTCCAATCCTACCATTTGAAACCTGATCTCTAACCTCCCCAATTTGCTTTCCACAAAATCAATCTCTCCTACCCATGCCAAATCTGATAGAGTGATTGAGTGCTGACGAGACTATCTTTTGAAGTACAAGAGCAAGGAGTTCATCGTTCTACCACATCTATTACCTTTTGGAGGGTGGTGCCTCCTAGATTCGGTAGGTGTCTCTTGGGAGCCTCCTACTTCATGTTGTGGATTTGAACCAACATGTTTGTAAGGGCAAGGATATCACCTACTTCGTGAAGATCTACCATGAGTGAGGCTAGTCATGTGTGTACGGAAGACGTGGTGGAATAGACAAGGCCGCTTCTTCATGGACCCCTTGTGGGTGGAGCCCTCTATGAACTCTCGGAGCCTTTACCCACCGTGGGTTGAAGTCTCTACTAACATGGACGTACGATAGCGCCACCTATCAGAACCATGCCAAAAATCATCGTGTCAAACTTTGAGTTTGATCTCCCTGCTTTACCCTCTATTTTACACTTCCATGTTTTACTTTCCACTGCTATACTCTTAGATATGCATGTGTAGGGTGTACTTGACTAGTCATAGTTGCTAAAACTGGCCCCCACTAAAAATTGGGAAAAGGCTAAGTTTTATCAAGTCAAGTAGTCTAATCAACCCCCCCTCTAGACATACTTTTGATCCTACATTGTGTGATTTCGTCATTTTTACACAAATAAGTCTAATAGGCAGACCTACTTGGCTAAAAAGAAGGAGTTTCTTCCCTATAGCACTGGAGTTGCCTCCGTTGCACACAAAGTTGCCAAAAAAAGTTTAACAAAACATATCCATATGGGATTTAGTCTTGAAGCATTTGTCACGAGAAACCCAACCATGAAATCGGATCTCAATTTTGACACTTGGTTTAAAAGATATAGCTTTTTTTCTTTAAAAGGAAGGAAAGTAATTAATTGTGGTCAAGGAGAGAACTAATTGCGTGCGGGTTTCTTTTTGAGTTGTTCAGGTCACGCGCGAGTATGCTCCTTCCTTTTTTGTGAGTTTCTTAGTCGCTAGCTGCATGCGCTTGCAACAGCTAAAAATACAGTTGCACTTATTAGCATTTGGGAAATACACATGGCTCCTTTTATCCCTACTATTAAAGCAAAACGAGTCGTCGTCGTCGTAGCGATGGTTCGACATCCCATCGATCCCCTGCACCCACCTCCTTCAAGTGATTGCTATCGATAACGTGACAACTAACGATCGCACAAAGCAGCCCAATAATAATCAGCCCAATAAAACATGCCAGCTCGTCCCACAACCACCGGTCCAAAATTCTAATTCTAATCCAGCCAAACCCACGACCAAGTTCCATCGATCCCGCGAGCAGATCCAACAACCTCGCCAACACATGTCACCGAGCCTGGCTCCAGCGGCCTCGTCAACGCACATCGCCCAGCCCGAGCACACGTCGCCAGGAGAAAAACACTAGTTTATTTGTCCGTCTAGTCGGATGACCACATCCTTCTCGCACGAGGAGGAGCCTCTAATGCAATCAACCTGAGTTGCCTGCGTTGCTCGTCAGCTGTTGATGCATCCTCCTGGCTCATCTTCACAGTTCTTCACCTGTCGTCGGCTGTTGTTGCGTCCTAGTGGTGTCATATTCACAGTTCTTCACCTGTCATCTTCTTCGTCTCACATGAAAAACGACGGAGAAGCTCATCATGCCCTAGGTTTGTCATCTTGAACTATCTCCTACAAAAAATGCTTTCATCACGTATCAACAAAGTAGCTACAGAACACGTGAACATGCGGCATCTCACCCAATTTCATATTATGTACACTTGTTCAATCCAATTATAAAGTCTTATCATGTTCTTATTGCAAAAGAATACGGTTTTAGTGAATAACATATAGGAGACAGAGATGTCACAGGGAAGAGGGAATATGTATGATAAAGTAAAAGGAGGTATGTGTATGCCAATCACATGTCTCGACATAAGGTATACAGTAATATTTCACAACTTATCCTACATTAATTCTTATCAGATGTTGAATATGAGAGGACATCGAGGCAACAACCCACCATGACCCATCGACCAATGTCTGGTTTTTTCATACGCGACCAAACAGACACTACTAACGACAGTGTTTCGTCTTCTGAAGATGATGACAATATGCCCACACAACTCTGTATGATGGTTCCCATAGCCGGCAATCTCACGGCCTTTTGGCCAGTGTAGCATGTCGAAACCCAAAGTGGTATCGCCCTTACCCATTGACATATTTTTCGTTAGAATTTATACATTTCATAACCAAAGTGGTCCATAAAATGGTTCTTCAGGAAATCATTCTCGTGAAGCCACCTACTATGAGCCTTGTGCATCACTTGGAGGAACACATAGCAACAGTGAGCATGATATTGTTTCATATATAGCGCCGAGGCTCGACACTTCACAGACTGGTCATGAACACCTTGCTTCAAGTGCAGTCATTACATCAAACAAAAAATAGAAAAGGCAAGATCAATATATAGCACAACGAAATAGGTTAACACTTGAACAGAACGAGGAAATCAATGCACGTTGTAGAGCAACTAGGAAAAAACACATGAGGAGAGGAATTACCGTCAAAGAGAAGCCATGCAACATATGACATCAGAAGAGAAGGAACGGAGTAGCGCCCTTAGAAGTGCGGCCTACCAAAATATGCTAGTCAAGGACAAGCAATATAGGAACAGCTGCAGGAAGGCGGCCTCCCAAAATATGCCGATCGAGGACAAGCAAGATAGGAACAGCTGCAGAAGGGTGGCCTACCAAACTATGTCGGTCGGGGACAAGCAAGATAGGAACAACTGCAGCAGGGCGGACTACCAAAATATGACTGACGGTGATAAGCAAGAGACAAACTCCCACCAAAGAGCATGTGTGCAAAACATGTCACTCGAGGAGAAGCAAAATATGCTAGCTCGGCGAAAGGCAAGACTTGCGGCTAGGCGCAAAACCCCTTGCATTAAACCCGTCGCAATGTTGCATCTAGATGCGGATACCTTGGGTGCCCACAACCTGATGTCAACCACTCATGCATTGGCAGTCGGAGAATCCTCCGCTTCATCTCATGCCCCCCCGGTCAGCAAGTAAGGCTGGTTACAGCTTGGAATCAGACGGTAACCCCCCCCCCCCAATCTTTAGTCTACTTGATATGTCCATGTGTGTTCAACCAATATTTACCAGCTCACTAACGGTGCAAGCGAGTACCTTAATCATACCTTGGGCGATGATGATCAACAGGAAGACCACATAAATGTGTCGCAACAAAGCAATGATCAGCGAATATACGACAACTAGAATCAAGCCCGTGAGGAGAGGCATGAGAACAAAGCACAACATAGGGCTCAACAGCGAGCTCACAAAAAAGGTATGGCGGTAAACAAGATTCAAGGGAATGTCATAAAATGAAGAGCACGTGGGAAGAGCATACCTGAATGTGAGAGGTCAACATTGCTAGATTGTCGTAATGCAAGCTTTGAAGCTAAACGGAGGACTCCCCGCCAAGAGGCAAGTACCTTAGATGTGAACAAAGCAACAACAAGCTCATCTTCACCACCCACAGAAGCTGCTTCACTGGCTTACCCCCTTCCTCAAGCATGTCGTCTTACACCATAGGGACCAATGGTAACCCTCTCATCTTTACTATCCACCATGTGATGAGTCACACTAAACCTTCCTCCCCTTCATCAAGCACACCATCTTACCGGCTCAACAATATTGCAGCTGATATGGAAGCCTTCCTCAGCGGCATAATGGCCAATAGTGCACTCTCTGATGACCTCATGGATGAAGAGTACTACCCGTTTGCCGACGAAGGTACTCCGAGGCGCCTTTCGCTTCTCGTCCCTATATACTATTTATTTATGATGTGGAACCTACCATGACATGTTATATCTCGACGATGCTTGCAGGATCCGACGCTGATGGCATGAACATTGATGATCCTGCAGACTCCAACACAAGAGCTATCGACCTTGATCCTTTTGATTGTGTATACTCAAACATCCCAGACAGCATGCACATCATGAAGCACGCAGCAAACTCCGACCATTACAAGGCCAAGAAGTTCCAGTATGAGATGGATGGCTTCTGCTATCGGAATGAGGAAATAGAGCTGGCCGAACCAGAGCCTGTCCCGGAGCTGATGAGGTTATGGTTGAGCACGGATGCAGACTCTCGACATTTCTGAGAGATCATTCAATTCTTCAACGACACTTCTCCTTCACTACCCTTGGCGCCAGCCTAGACAACAACTAAACAAACATGAAGTCTGGGGTATACACGTTTCGAGCACAAGGCGCTATTTACCACAAAGTGCGCTCATTCAATCCAACAGCTCATCCTGGACAGTTCCACTTCTACGACGACGACCCGAACTTAAGCCATCTCAAGGAGGCCATCAAGAAATTGGACCAACGCATTGTCAGCAAGTTAGTTGACATCCTCAGGGTTAACCCCTACTCCCAGCAATTTAAAAGTGTGGGTGCCCACAAGGAAAACCTCTAGGAGTATTGGATAGACCCCAACATTGACCAAAAGCTAGATCAACAGAGATATAACAGACCGGTGTCATTCGAGATGGTTGCGATTTGGTCCGAGGGAAGCGATCTACGAAACAGGTTCAATCGCGGCACTACATTCTATGGGGACAACAACGAGAAGCATAGTATACATGACACAGATGGTTGCTATGACCTGCTCTTGTATCCCCTCTTTTTCCCAAGGGGTGCGCATAGTATACATGTGAATTGAAAGTTTCCATGTTCAATACTCACTCTTGCAAACAATATGTGCAAGAGACAAGAGATCATCCTGAACAAGGATATGATGCATATACTTACGTTGGAGTTCTCGAGCATCTTAGCAGTAGTAACACACTTGAGAAAACAATTGTTAGATAACACAAGGGTATTCTAGTGTAAAGATGCAAAGAGCTCCAAAAGTACAAAACATGGAAGACATATTTAAATAGGATTTGATGATATTGATATTTCTCCCCTATTTGTTTGGATAGATATATCTCCAAGAACATTTAGAACTTTCTCCTCTAAGTATGAATATGTAGGATTTCCTCTCCCCCTGAATCATAGCATGTAGATATATGCCTTCTTGTAGTTCTCCCCCTTTGGGTAAGCATAAGCTTTGATAACTCTCCCCCTTAAGGATTTCTCTCCCCCTCAAAGATCTCTCTCTCCCTTTGAAATTGTAAGCTTTGATATATCTCCCCCTTTGGCATCAATTTCCAAAAAGGTCAGAGGGTAAGGCTTCCTTGAGAGTAAGGGATCCTGGTTTACCTTTGATATAGATAAGGGTTCCTGGATTTTTCTCCCCCTTTCAGTAGGTAAGGGTTCCTTGAAATTTCTCCCCCTTTTAGAATGTAAGGGTTTCTTAAAAGTTCTCCCCCTTTCAGTAGGGATCCTAGATGTTTCTCCCCCTTTGAAATTTTGAGAACTTTGTCGAAGGAATCCTCCTTTGGCAAAAAATGAGATAATCAATAAGAACATAGGTAGCATCAAAATTAGTAGTCTCCGAGGCAAAATGGTTCGATAGAACCAAGAATGATCTTAGGCCTCTGGGAAAAGTTAGTATGACCGGTTTTCCCAGTTCAGAGAGGCGAAGTTGCAAATTGAATCTTATCTACTTGAAAATATGGGATCTCTTTAAACACACGTAAATCCTTCTTGGCCATTTTATCAATAGAGATTCTCAGATATTTTGGCCAAAGGTTTCAAAAATTATTCAAATGATTTTCAAGGAATTTTCAAAAAGGTTTGCAAAGAATTTTCACAACTAGACGAGAATTGAATGGTTCCAAGAAAGCATGCAATAGAAATATGAATCATACAAGCAATTTCATCTAGATGTTGGTCGGTGACTAGGTCACCTATATTAGAGTATATTGACTTAAGGAGCCAAGGAAGAATGCTTGATCATAGGTCATACTCATCGTTAAGCGCAAAATGGGGTTACCATTTTACGTTAAGCATTTTAATGTCTTCATATCACTTGAGTTGCTTTACCTCATGACTTGGAGTAAAGTTTTATCAAGGACATGAGTGCATACCTGTGAATGATGTCGATGATGTGACATGTAGGTGAACTTGTTGTGGATGCTCAATGTTGATGGAGTTCATCTTGAATTGGGAGCCGTACTTGTTGTTTTGGTTCACTTTTCACCTACATAGGTTAGTCATGCAAGGAAGGACATAATATATCCAAATGACAAGAGTGAATTTATTCATCAAAAACTTGTCAAGGATATGATTTTGTTGTCTTCTTCCTTCATCTCCAAAGAAAGGGTTGTTGATACTTGGCCATGACAAGATTGCTTTTGATGTGAGTTGATGGAAATCTTGTGGAGTGTAGTTCTTCCAAGTACCTACAAAAGGTTAGATGCCATACAAGGGAGCATAGTTTTCCAAGATATAAGATAGTGTCAAATCAATAACATCACGGTATAGTTAATTAAGATCATGCCCTTGCATGCATCCGAGTGAGTCTAGCTCAAGTTTGAAGCATCAATGATGTTCAAATCACTCCTCAAGTGACAAAACACTTTCTCACCAAGGGGCTTGGTAAAGATATCGGCCAATTGTTTATCGGTACGAACGTGCTTGATATTAATATCTCCTTTACCAACATGATCATGAATGAAATGATGTCAAACTTGAATATGTTTAGTTCGAGAATGTTGTACGAGATTATGAGCAATTTTAATAGCACTTGCATTATCACACAACAATGTAACATGTTTCACATGAATGCAATAATCCTTAAGAGTTTGCATCATCCATAGCAATTGCACACAACATGATCTGGCGGCAACGTATTCCACTTTGGCCGTAGATAGAGATACCGAGTTTTGTTTATTGGATGTCCAAGACACGAGAGATCTCCCAAGAAATTGACATGTACCCGAGGTGGATTTCCTATCAACCTTGTCTCCGGCATAATCCGAGTCCAAATAGGCAACAAGACTAAAAGAAAATCCCTTGGGATACCAAATGCCCAAGTTTGGTGTATGTATCAAGTATCTCAAAATTCTTTTCATGGCCTTTATATGCCACTCCTTGGGTGCCGCTTGATATCGAGCACACATGCACACACTTATCATGATATTGGGAGGGGATGCACATAAATATAGCAATGAACCGATCATTAATCGATAAACCTTTTGATCAACCGGTTTGTCCTCCTTGGTGAGGTCAACATGTCCACTAGTTGGCATGGGAGTTTTCATACCTTTGCACTCTTGCATGTTGAGCTTCTTGATTAACTCCTTGGTATAGTTGGTTTGAGAGAGAAATGTACCTTCTCTTGTTTGTTTCATTTGCAAACCAAGAAAGAATTTCAGCTGACACAACATGGACATGTCATAATTCTCGGACATCAACCTTCCAAACTTTTCACTAAAATGTGGGTAGTAGATCCAAAGATAATATCATCCACATAAATTTTACACGCGAATAATTCACCATTAACTCTTTTAGTGAATAAGGTTGCGTCAATTTTACCAATCTCAAAACACTTTTCAATAAGAAACTTCATTAGGCATGTACCAAGCTCGAGGGGCTTGTTTAAGTCCATATAGAGATTTATGAAGTTCGTAAACATGATTAGGTTTCTTAGGATTCACAAAGCCAGGAGGTTGTTTGACATAAACTTCCTCCTCAATTTCACCATTTAGAAAATAAATTTTGATATCCATTTGGTAAAGAGTAATATCATGACATTGGCATAAGCAAGAAGAATGCAAATGGCTTCAAGTCTAGAAACGGGGGCATAGGTCTCACTGTAGTCCATACCTTTGATTTGCGCGTAACCTTGAGCTACGAGACATGTCTTGTTGCGTACCACTTGGCCGTCTTCATATTGCTTGTTCTGAAACACCCATTTTGTACCAATGATGTTGTGCTCGTCCTTGGGCTTCTCCACTAGTGTCCATACTTCATTCCTCTCGAAGTTCTGTAGCTCTTCATGCATGGCATTCCCCCAATCCGGATCTTGAAGTGCTTCTTCTACCTTCATAGGCTCAATGCTATAGATAAATGGGTAATGCTCACAAAAGTTAGCTAAATGAGTTTTAGAGCGAGTGATTCTCCCGGTTTGTTTGTCGCCGAGAATTTGTTCGACGGGATGATTCTTGTTCACTCTTGCTCGAACTCGTGACAACTGTCGCTTGTTGGATGGTGGAGTTTCCTGTTCACCATCTTCTTCTTTGTTATCATTGAAGGTGTCATCTCCTTGAGGTCGCGGTGTTGGTGTCAAAACCTGGTCGACGGGTAGGGGGTCCGAACTGTGGATTGATACGTCTCCAACGTATCTATAATTTTTGATGGTTTCATGCTATTATCTTGTCAAACTTTGGATGTTTTGTATGCCTTTTATATCTTTTTTGGGACTAACTTATTAACTCAATGCCAAGTGCCAGTTCCTGTTTTTTTCCGTCTTTTTGACCCTTTTCAGAGGAGGATTTTAAACGGAGTCCAAACGGAACGAAACTTCCAAAAAGTTTTTTTTTCCGAAACAGAAGACGATCGGGAGACTTGAGAACCAAGACAGAGGGTCACTAGGGACCCCACAAGCCCCCTAGCCGCGGCCAGGGGGGCCCGCGCCTCCCAGGCTTGTGGGCTCCCTGGGCGTCCTCTGCCCTAGGTCTTTCGCCTATATATTCCCTAAAATCCCAGAAAAAATCAGGAGATCCACGAAAATACTTTTCCGCCGCCGCAAGCTTCTGTCTCCGCAAGATCCCATCCGGGGCACGTTCTAGTGCCCTACCTGAGGGGGGGATTCGGATACGGAGGGCTTCTTCATCAACACCATGACCTCTCTGATGACGCGTGAGTAGTTCACCATAGACCTACGCGTTCGTAGCTAGTAGCTAGATGACTTCTTCTCTCTCTTGGATATTCAATACAAAGTTCTCCATGATCTTCATGGAGATCTATCCGATGTAATCTTCTTTCACGGTGTGTTTGTCGAGATCCGATGAATTGTGGATTTATGATCAGATTATCTATGAATCTTATTTGAGTTTCTTCTCATCTCTTATATGCATGATTTCATATCCTTGTAATTCTCTTCGAATTGTGGGTTTTGTTTGGCCAACTTGATCTATGATTCTTGCAATGGGAGAAGTTCTTGGTTTTGGGTTCATACCATGCGGTGACGTCACCCAGTGACAGAAGGGGTAGTGGGCACGCATCGTGTTGTTGCCATCAAGGGTAAAAATATGGGGTTTTCATCATTGGTTTGAGTTTATCCCTCTACATCATGTCATCTTGCTTAAGGCGCTACTCTGTTCGTCATGAACTCAATACACTAGATGCATGCTGGATAGCGGTCGATGTGTGGAGTAATAGTAGTATATGCAGAAAGTATCGGTCTACTTGTCTCGGACGTGATGCCTATATGTATGATCATTGCCTTAGATATCGTCATGACTTTGCGCGGTTCTATCAATTGCTCGACATTAATTTGTTCACCCATCGGATATTTGCTATTTTGAGAGAAGCCTCTAGTGAACACTATGGCCCCCGGGTCTACTTCACACCATATTTTCAGCCTTACTCGTTTACTTTGTTGCACTTTCCGCCTTCATATCTCACTTTGCAATCAATCTTGAAGGGACTGACAACCCTTTTATAGCGTTTGGTGCAAGCTCTTTTGTGTTTGCGCAGGTACTATGGACTTGACAAGATTCTCCTACTGGATTAATATCTTGGTTCTCAAACTGAGGGAAATACTTACTGCTCCTGTGCTGCATCACCCTTTCCTCTTCAAGGAAAAAACCAACGCAAGTCAAGTCTCCGTCAACGTGCCAATTTTTGGCGCTGTTGTTTGAGAAGTAGCAGAAGGATTTCTGGCGCCGTTGCCGGGGAGGATCAACTCAAGAACTCATCCAAGTAAGTGTCGCAAACTCATCTCTTGCATTTACTTTTTTGCCTCTCGTTTTCCTCTCCCCCACTTCTGAAAAACAAAAATTTACAAAAATATTTGCCTTTTTCCTTTGCCCTTTTCTTTGTTTGCCCTTTTCTTCGTTTGCCTTTTTCGTTCGCCCTTTTCTCTCGCTTGCTTTCTGTTCGCTAGTGTGCTTGTTTGCTTGCTGAAGTCACCATGACTGAAAACACCAAACTTTGTGACTTCTCGAATACTAATAATAATGATTTTATTAGTACTCTGATTGCTCCCGCCACTAGTGTGGAATCATACGAAATCAATGCTGCTTTGCTGAATCTTGTTATGAAAGAGTAATTCTTCGGCCTTCCTAGTGAAGATGTCGCATCCCATCTTAATACCTTCATTGAGCTTTGCGATATGCAAAAGACGAAAGATGTGGATAATGATGTGATTAAATTGAAGCTTTTTCCATTCTCGTTGCGAGATAGAGCAAAAACTTGGTTTTCGTCTTTGCCCAAAAATAGTATTGATTCTTGGGATAAGTGCAAATATGCTTATATATCCAAGTATTTTCCGCCGTCTAAGATTATGTTTCTCTGTAATGATATCATGAATTTTAAGCAACTTGGTCATGAACATGTTGCACAATCTTGGGAGAGGATGAAATTGATGATTAGAAATTGTCCCGCTCATGGCTTGAGTCTTTGGATGATTATACAAATATTTTACGTTGGCTTGAATTTCGCTTCTAGAAATATCTTGGACTCCGCCTCAGGTGGAACGTTCATGGAAATCACGTTAGGAGAAGCTACAAAACTCCTAGACAATATCATGACAAACTACTCTCACTGGCACACAGAAAGGTCACCTACTAGTAAAAAGGTACACAGTATAGAAGAAATTAACTCGTTGAGTGCTAAGATGGATGAGTTAATGAATTTGGTTGCTAGTAGAAGTGCTCCTTTAGATCCTAATGATACGCCCTTGTCTTCCTTGATTGAGAGTAGCAACGCGAGCTTGGACGTTAATTTTGTTGGTAGGAATAATTTTGGCAACAACGATGCTTTTAGAGGAAACTATGTTCCTAGGCCTTCTCCTAGTAACTCCTTTAATAACTTTGGCAACTCCTACAACAATTCTCATGGAAATTACAATAAATTACCCTCTGATCTAAAGAGTAATATCAAAGAGTTTATCAACTCGCAAAAGTTTTTCAATGCGTCCATAGAGGAAAAACTACTCAAAATTGACGATTTGTCTAGGAGCGTTGATAGAATGTCTAGTGATATTGATGCTTTGAAAGTTAGATGTGCTCCTCCCAAGATCAATATGGATGAAACTTTGAAAGCTATGCGTGTTTCCATGAGTGAGAGCAAAGAAAGAACCGCCCAAATTCGTGCTAGACATGAATGGCTTAAAAGGGCGTGGTGTGACTCCCATTGAATCTTTGTTTTCTTGTGTCAAACCTAATGATGATGGGGCTGGATATGAATCCACTTTGGTTGAAAAACTCCCCAATGATTCGAAGTCCATCTATCTTGATGCTAAAAGCATTGAAAGTGGAGTAGAAGATATTAAAACCTTGAGTAGTAATGAAATTACTACTTTGGATTTCAAGGAATTCAATTATGATAGTTGCTCCTTGATTGAATGCATTTCCTTGATGCAATCCATGCTAAACTCTCCACACGCTTATAGCCAAAACAAGGCCTTTACCGATCATATCGTCGAAGCTATGATAAATTCTCTTGAAGAGAAACTTGAATTGGAAGTTTCTATCCCTAGAAAGCTTCATGATGAGTGGGACCCTACTATAAAAATCAAAATAAAAAAATATGAATGCAATGCTTTGTGTGATTTGGGTGCTAGTGTTTCCGCGATTCCAAAGTCTTTATGTGATGTTCTGGGTTTTAATGAGATTGAGGAGTGTTCTCTTAATTTGCATCTTGCGGATTCTACTGTCAAGAAACCCATGGGAAGGATCAATGATGTTCTTATTATTGCAAATAGGAACTATGTACCCATGGATTTCATTGTGCTTGACATTGATTGCAATCCTACATGCCCTATCATTCTTGGTAGACCTTTCCTAAGGACTATCGGTGCTATCATCGATATGAAGGAAGGGAATATTAGATTTCAATTTCCTTTAAAGAAGGGCATGGAACACTTTCCTAGAAAGAAAATAAGATTGCCTTATGAATCCATGATGAGGGCTACTTATGGTTTGAGCACCAAAGACGACGATACGTGATTCTATCGCTTTATGCCTAGCTAAGGGCGTTAAACAATAGCGCTTGTTGGGAGGCAACCCAATGAATTTATCTTTTTCTTTCTGTTTTGTTGCGTCCACACCATCATAATTCTGTTATGATAGTGTCTTTTGTGTTTCTTTTTGTGTTTGAGCCAAGCAAAACCTTTATGGCTAGTCTTGGTGATGGTTGTTTGATCCTGCTGGAAAAAGACAAAAACTTTTTGCTCACGAGATTATTTTTATTTTTATTCAGAAAGAGCTTTTAGGTAGATTCGTTTTGCTGCTAGTTGATATGCCTTTTTTCAAGGCAGTCATAATTTTTCAGAATTTTTGAGGTACCAGAAGTATACGAAGTATACAGATTGCTACAAACTGGTCTATTTTTGACAGATTCTATTTTTGTTGAGTTGGTTGCTTGTTTTGATGAAACTATGGATAGTATCGGAGGGGGGGGGGTATTAGCCATGGAAAAGTGAGAATACAGTAATCTAACACCAATATAAATAGAAATCAAGATTTCTACAGTACCTAAAGAGGTGGTAGTTTGTTTCCTTGTGCTAATGATATCACAAGTTTCTGTTTAAGTTTTGTGTTGTGAAGTTTTTAAGTTTTGGGTGATGTTCTGATGGTGTCGGGGGGATAACCCCGGGGTAGGCTCATCAAGCCTGCTCCTTCATTTCCGGCCCAAAGGACATGAGCATATACAGATTCCCAAGGCCCAAGTCTTCCGGCCGGCTAGGCAGTGCCTACCGGCTAGAGGACGAGGCGGCCATCCCTCTGGCCGGCCAGGCAACCCCTGCCGGCTAGAGTCGAGGCGGCTACCTTTTATGAGCCAGCCTGGTCCAGCCAGCCCGGCTAGGAGTAAGGCGGCCGCACCCAAGCTGGCTAGCCAAGCAGGCTAGCCAGCCGAAGATCACAAGTCACATCAGATCGTAGGTCAGGATGAGACCTTACGATTAAATGTAGCTACGCGTTAGCAAAGGTACTGGATCGGGGCGCCCGACAGGTACGAGCGTCGACGGCCACGCCGCTGACGTACCACGGGTCTGATCCATCACCTAGCATAGTGTCGGACCATCACACTCCCACTCCATTACTGCACTCGGCTGGGGAACAGTGGAGGCGGCCGTACCTCCTGCCCATGATGAATCTCACTGGACGACGCTTGACATACAACGCGTGCTCGGCGTCAACCTTACGCGAGAGCTTCATTGGCCAGCCGGCGGGTCCCACTGCCAATCGAGATCATGCAGCCGGTGGGCCCCTCAAGCGACAAGACAAGACTCTACTGGGGCCCTGGCCAGCCGGCGAGGCTGCCAGCCGGGTCCCACACTAGTACCCTTTATCCATATTGTAGGCCGGCGGGTTCATCTATAAAACCCCCCGGTCGCCCTCCATGCAAGGGGGCCGATCATTCCACAGTCGAACAACACCCTACACTCACCAACCACAAAGAGAGAGGCAGAGACGAGCCAGCTGCTCCCCTCTTCCTCCTCCCAACACAGCTCGAGGAGAAAATATGTACTCTATTCATACACGTCAAACACTCCGACAGTATTAGGGGTATTATCTCTACGGAGAGCCCTGAACCTAGGTACATCGTGCGTTCCATGCGTGTACCAACCTCGTTCCCAGCGTCCACCTTTGTCCCTTCGGCTCTCACCGACTTTAGCCTACCTATGGTATATGTTGTGAGTATTCACCGACATTTGGCGCCCACCGTGGGGCCAATCGCGGCATTAGCTGGCTTTACGCGTTGGGCGGGGCCCCGCACCTACACCACCGGATGCATCGCGTCCGGATCAGTTTGCATGCCCGTGGAGCCTGCTTTCGATGAGGCAACACCCATGATGATCGACGTCCCCGTCCGTCATGCGGATTCAGACGAAGATTCTGACGACGAGGTGCTTCCTAGCGTCGTCGTTGCTGCCATGGAGAACCTCAGCGTTCTCTTCAGCGACCTGCGTCTCAACGACGGTCCGCGCTACTTCGGCGAGGACTTCGACGTTGAGGCGCTCTGCGCCAGCTTCAGCAGGCTCTCTATCGCTGAGATGCCTGTGCACGACGTATATCCCAGCAACGTCCTCGTCTTTGATGGCCCTCCATCGTGAGTGGGGTTCTTTAGCCCATACCACGTTGCTGTCGTTTCCAACACCGTGGAAGTGATGGTTATCGGCGCAGGCACCAGCACGGCTCCCGACAAGGCCTCAACAGGTGCTGGTGAGCCCGCCGCTGCCACCGCCGATACTCTTCGGGACGCCATCGCCGGCCTGAAGACACCCGTCATAGCTTCCGCAAACCCTGCTGACGCTCAGGCCTTGCTGGAGGAGGCTCGCAAGCGTATCCTGGAGGAGGGCATTGCCGTAGCTTCGAAGAAACGTCGGATGGAGGCTACGCAGCACGAGTATAACTCCGCATACGACCTTACTCCGATTTCCGAGGCCCCTAGCCAGCTTGGATCGGTTCGCAACCGCGGCCGGTTCATCGCCGAAGTCCTAGGTGGCGATCAGCCAACCTACGAGACCCCTGCGGCCAACATGCGAGCGGCTCAGGAAGCCATGAAGGAGATGACAAGCCTGGAAGGCGATGAACGCGCTTTCCAGGAGAAGCGGGTCAAGGACCTCCTTGACGCCGCCAACCAGCAACACGCTCGGTTTGACCCTAGTCAGGCTCAGTCGGAGTCCCCAGGACCCAACCCCGGAGCACGCCGCAACCCTAGCGGTCAGCATCACGCAGAAGGATCTTCCTTGCATCGCCCTTCCGACCGAAGGGGCGAGGGAAACCAAGACCGGCGCTCTCAGCGCCAGAGCGAGCACACCTCGGGCTTGCATCGCAGAGGCGACGAGGACGATTCGGAGTGTGAGACTCTTCCCCCGCGAAGAATTCACGTCTTTGGTTCGCGAGGCGCCTCCCCTCTCGCTACTCGGGCTGGTGCACACGCTTCCCAGGATGATTGGGACACTCGCCGGCGTCTCATCGTCCTGGCCCAGTCAGCCCTCCTAATGGAAGACGGTCCCGTCGGTCCGGCCTGCTTCGGCCCCCGGATCCGAGGGGAGCCGTTCCCCTGAGGTTTCACTCTGCCTCGGGACACGCCCAAATACAATGGCACGGCCAAGCGAGAGTACTGGCTGATTGACTACACCACGGCCATCGGCATTGCCAGGGGCAACAAGCGCGTAGCGGACCGCTACGTGCCACTCATGTTGAACGGCTCGGCCCGGACTTGGCTTAACAGCCTCCCGGCCGTCAGTGTCAACTCCTGGGTGGACTTCAAGGAGGCGTTCGTCCGCAATTTCACTCGCACCTACAAGCGCCCTGGCCGGCCCCTTGAGCTGGCCATGTGCATCCAGAAGCCCGACGAACCCCTTCGCGACTACGTCACCCGGTGGTCGGAGCTCCGTAACTCCTGCGAGGGGGTGCATGAGGTACAAGCTATCCAGTATTTCATCGACGGTTGCCGAGATGGCACCCTCCTCAAGCACAAGCTTATGTGCTCCGAGCCCACCTCTCTGGCGGTGCTCATGGCCAAGGCAGACAAATACGCCACGGCCGACTCGGCGATGTGCGTCAAGGTGACCACCTCGGACAAGGCAGTCCGTAGGCCGGCTACTCCCAAGCTGACCGGGGACAACCGAGGCGGTCAAAAGAACTACAAGCGCAAGGCGGATCAGATGGATCCCCGCTCCAATAGCAAGTTGGTGGCCAGCGTGGAGGGCGAAACATCGGCTCCTCAAGCCGGCCCTCCGCGAAAGCGTCCCAACAGAAGCAACACCAACTGGCTGCCCAAGCAGTCCTTCGAGCAGCTGCTCGACACCCCCTGCAAGATACATTCTGGGTCGCAGCCGTCTACCCACACCCTTCGACAGGGCAGCTTCGCACGCTGGCTGTCGCAAGGGGATGGCCTGCCGGCTCCTCCGGGTGCGCAAGCGGCACCTCATGCACCGGCTCCCGCCCACGCTTCGGCTCCGCCGTCGCCGTCTCGCGACGACGGCCATCACCAAGACGACTACCCTCACCAAGACGGAGTATTTGTCGTCTTCACCAGTGAAGGCGATGACAAGCACAGCCTGCACCAGAGGCGGCGCCAGGTGAACGCCACGATCCCCCCGGTTCCCCTGTACATGCATTGGTCCGACAAACCAATCACATGGAGCCGGGTGTACCATCATGTGGTGATGCCCAACCCGGGATCATACGCGCTCGTCCTCGACCCCACCTTCGCCTCCAAGAGGCTCACCTGCCGATTCTCCCGGGTGTTGGTTGACGGCGGCAACATCATCAACATCCTCTACCTTGACACTCTCCTCAAGCTCGGACTCAAGGAGACGGACGTCCTACCGACCAGTACTGTCTTGCATGGCATCGTGCCTGGGCATTCCTGCTCGCCCATCGGTAAGATCCAGCTGGACATCCTCTTCGGCGACAAAGCCCACTTCTGCCGAGAGTCCACATGGTTCGAGGTAGTGGATCTCAACAGCCCGTATCACGCGCTGCTGGGAAGACCAGCTTTGGCCAAGTTTATGGCTATTCCGCACTACGCCTACGTGAATATGAAGATGCCGGGTCCCAAGGGCATCATCACTGTTGTTGGCGACTACAAGAAGTCGCTCGAGTATGCCCAAGATAGCAGCCGCCTCGCCGACGCCTTGGCGATTGCTGAGGAGAAGCGGCAGATCGACCTGTTCGTGGCCCAGGCTACTGAGCAGCCGGCGATTCCTTCTCCTCCGTCCCAATCGGCCGGCGAGGGCTCTTTCAAGCCGGCTAAAGAGACCAAGCAGGTCCCACTCGACCCTGCCAACCCAAAGCAGTGCGTCACCATCGGGTCTGGCCTCAATCCCAAATAGGAAGGCGAGCTCGTCGACTTCCTCCGTGAGAATCGGGACATCTTTGCATGGTCCCCCAAGGACATGCCAGGTGTTCCGAGGAAGTACGCCGAGCACAAACTTCACGTGCGACCAGATGAAAAGCCGGTGAAACAACCCTTGCGTCGCTTCGCCGAGGGGAAGCGATGCACGATCGGAGAAGAGATCACCCGGCTTCATCATGGAGGTTTTCCACCTGGACTGGCTGGCTAATCCAGTCTTGGTGCTGAAGAAGAACAACACCTGGCGAATGTGTATTGACTACACTAGCCTGAATAAGGCCTATACGAAAGACCCTTTCGCGTTGCCTAGGATAGATCAAGTGATCGACTCCACTGTAGGTTGCGAACTGCTGTCATTTCTGGATGCTTATTCGGGCTACCATCAAATCATGCTGGATCCAACTGATCGCCTGAAGACCTCCTTCATCACACCCTTCGGGGCCTACTGCTACACCACCATGATGTTCGGTCTGAAGAACACAGGTGCGACGTTCCAACGCTGCATGCAGCAGTGCCTACTGCCACAGATCAGCCAAAACATCCACGTCTATGTGGATGACATCATCGTCAAGACGAAGCAACACTTCAGCCTCCTCGACGACTTGCGGGAGATGTTCGCCAACCTGCGCGAGTACAAGATCCGGCTCAACCCGGAGAAGTGCGTCTTCGGGGTTCCAGGCGGCAAACTCTTGGGGTTCTTCGTGTCCGCCCGCGGTATCGAAGCGAACCCCGAGAAGATCGGCACCATCGAGCGGATGGTGCGGCCGGCTCGAATCCTCGACGTCGAGAAGTTCGCCGGCTGCTTGGCGTACCTTAGCCGGTTCGTCAACCGGCTCAGCGAGAAGGCCCTTCCACTCTACCAGCTCATGAAGAAGACAACGAAGTTCGAGTGGAACGACCAGGCGGATGAAGCCTTCCGTGACCTCAATTTGGTAATCTCGAGCCTGCCAATATTGGCAGCGCCGTCTAAAAGGGAACCCATACTCATATACATTGCGGCGACCACTCGCGTGGTTAGCGTAGTGTTGGTAGTTCAGCATAAAGAGGAGGGCAGGGCACTGCCAGTGCAACGCCCTATCTATTACCATAGCGAGGTCTTGTCCACCTCCAAGCAGAACTATCCGCATTATCAAAAATGTGTTATGGTGTTTACCTTGCTGCAAAGAAGTTGAAGCAATACTTCCAAGAGCATGCCATCACCTGGTAAGCACTGCTCCACTTTCAGAGATCATGGGCAACCGTGATGCCACGGGCAGGATTTCCAAATGGTCCATTGCTATGGTGGATCATGATATCCGATACGAGCCCCGCACCGCCATCAAATCTCAGGTGATGGACGATTTCTTAGTCGACTGGGCCGAGACCCAGTTTGAACCATCGCCTCCAGACTCAACGCATTGGCGGATGCACTTTGACGGCTCGAAGATGCACACAGGACTGGGAGCCGGCATCGTATTGACGTCTCCGAAAGGGGAACAGCTCAAGTATGCTCCCCAGATCCACTTCGCTGCCTCCAACAACGTCGCCGAGTACGAAGCACTCGCTCATGGCCTCCGGCTTGCCAAGGAGATTGGCATCCGACGGCTCATATGCTTCGGCGATTCAGACTTGGTGGTGCAGCAGGTCTCTGGCGAATGGGACGCCAGGGACACCAACATGGCAAGCTACCGCTTCCTCATTCAGCAGCTCAGCGGCCCCTTCGAGGGCTGCGAGTTTCACCACGTTACCAGGGCAGAAAATGAGGCAGTCGATACACTGGCGAAGATCGGCTCCACGAGACAGGCCATTCCAGCCGACATCTCCCTCGAGCAACTCCATAAGCCATCCATGAGGCCGTCTCGTGAGTCGGCATTGATCTTTGTACCGGCTGACTCTGCGATGCAAGCACCGTCGGCTCCACCAGCTACGCTGGCTGCGGCTCCCACGCCGGCTACACTGACTGCGCCAACTCCAATAGCGGCACCGGCTGAATCCACGGTGCAAGCGCCGTCGGTTCCACCATCTACGCCGGCTGCAGTTCCTATGTCGGCTTTGTCGGCCACACCGACTCCAATGGCGGCACCGGCTACGACAACAATCCTGGCTCTGCCTGGACTCGAATCCTGTCGTCTCGACACCCAGTGGGTGGACGTCATGGAGGTAGACGGTGAGTCAGCTGCCGCAACAGCACCAGAGACACCTTATCTCGAGTCCGCAACCGCGGCTTCATCAAGCTCGAGGGCTGCAGAAGCCCCCAACAATCAAGACGAGGCGGAGGCGACTCTTGTGTCGGCTCCATCATGGGCTCAAACTATTCTAGACTTCCTTCTTCGCGGCGAACTTCCTCAGAACAAGGCGGAGACAAGACAGATCCAGCGCAGGTGTGCAGCCTACGCCATTATCAATCGTGAACTGGTACGGTGCAGCGTGACCGGCGTGTTCCAACTCTGTGTCGAATCAGAAAAGGGATAGGAGATCCTCAGAGACATTCACCAGGGGGAGTGTGGGCATCACGCCGCCTCCAGAACCCTGGTGGCCAAGGCGTTCCGCCACGGATTCTAGTGGCCCACGGCTCTCGAGGAGGCCATGGATCTGGTCGACAAGTGCGAGGGTTGCCAGTTCTTCAGCGCGAAGAGCCATATGCCGCCTTCGGCCCTCAAAACCATCCCCCTGTCATGGCCATTCGTTGTCTGGGGACTGGACATGGTAGGGCCCTTCAAGACGGCTCGCGGTGGGATGACGCATCTCTTGGTAGCCGTCGACAAGTTCACCAAGTGGATCAAAGCCAGACCTATCAAGAAGCTTGACGGCCCCACCGCTGTCAAGTTCATCACAGACATCTCTGTCCGATATGGCGTTCCCCACAGCATCATCACCGACAACGACACCAATTTCGGCAAGGGCGCTCTAGCGCTCTACTATTCCAAGGTAGGCATCCGGCTCGATTTGGCATCAGTGGCACACCCCCGAGTCGAATGGCCAAGCAGAGAGGGCCAACGGCCTGATTCTGGCTGGCATCAAGCCAAGACTGGTGGCACCACTGGTCAGATCAGCCGGCTGCTGGATTGAAGAACTGCCGACTGTGTTATGGAGCCTCTGCACCACGCCCAACCGGTCGACCGGCTTCACTCCGTTCTTTCTTGTATACGGGTCCGAGGCTATTATTCCCACGGATATCGAGTACGACTCGCCTCGGGTCACCCTATACACAGAAACGGAGGTGAAGGAAGCAAGAGAAGACGGTGTGGATCTCCTCGAAGAAGCAAGGGACTTGGCCTTGAGCCGGACGACCATCTATCAACAGAAGCTGAGATACTACCACAGCAAAAAGATCAAGCCTCTCTCTTCCAGGGAGGGAGATTTGGTCCTCAGGAGAATCCAGCGCACTGCCGGCCAACACAAGCTCTCATCCCCATGGGAGGGACCCTTCATCATCAGTAGGGCGTTGCACAACAACGCTTACTACTTGATCGATGCCTAAAAGCCAAGGAAGAGCAAGAGGGACGACTCCGGCCAAGAAACGGAACGTCCATGGAACGCGACGCTGCTTCGCCCGTTCTATTGCTAGAAGGCAAGTATCAAACAAGGGAAAGAGCATGCATATGTATCTTACTCCCTCTCCAGGGATCAACAACAAATGCAATAAAAAGAGCATGCCTCATGTTTCTTTTTATTGAGAGTTTTCACTCAGTGTACGCCCCCTGACTGGCTTCAATAAGCTCGGGGGCTACACCGCGTACTCCTCTTGCTAGCTTTATCAAGCTCGGAGGCTACGCAACGCACGCCCCTTGCTGGCTTTAACAAGCTCTGGGGCTCGCTAGCTGCTCGGACGCCTTCCCTATTGTAAAAGAACACATAGTGTAACCGGCTGATCCCTGGTCACCACGTACGAGCTTGCGGGCTGGCTCCGGCCATATGGCTTGCGAGGTGACGCCAGGTCAGGCCGGATACATGCAAAGTTCGGCTACAAAGGGTCGCCAGCTCGGACTGGCTCGATCATATATACGATCTCATTCAAGCCGGCCTCTGTTGGTTTATGTCTTGTTCTTTAAGTCTTGATGGCTTCAAAAAATCTAAGTCTCGTATTCTAAAATCAGAAACCTCGACCCAACCACAGACCGGCTCCCGACTGTTGGGTTGGCGGGATGGAAGATTAGGAATACGAGGATTGGAGAAAAAGGAGTCAACCAGGAATCAAAAGACAAGAATATGAGACAACACGCATGGCAATACGAATATAATGCTGAATATATACATTCGAAAAAGCATTGGACCACGGCCCACGTTCATTACATCCCTCCGGGGGTAGAACAAAACATGAAGGACACCGGCTATGGGGCTGCAGCCTCATTGGTCGCCACGGCCGCTGCTCCTGATGTGGTAGCTTCCGCATCTCCGGCTGCTCCCGAGGCGGTTGCACCGTCTCCTTCGCGAGGGCTCCTGGCTCCATTCGCACCAGAGTCGGTGTACGCCGCACCGCTGGAGGCGGCAGCAGATTCCATAGCTCGGGCCGCCTCGTCGGAGCTGCCGTCAGGGTCATAGGGCTGAAGGCCGTGCAGATCTTCATCGATCACACCGCCATCTTCACCCCGCTCCAAAACGAAATCGTCCCAAGCTGCGTACTCGGCGATATCGCTGGCCCTCACACGCAGTGCCTCCTCCATGCCCTGTAGCTCCGCCTCTGAGCCATCACGCTGGGCGGCAAGCTTTCCCAAGTCCAGGTTTCGATACCAGGACTTGGCCAAGCGCAGGGCCATGTAAGCCCCAGCCCGCGCAGCAGAGGCGCGCCAGGCATCTAGGTGTTCTCCGCCTGCTGCAAGCCAGCAGGCGAGCCGGCTCATTGACGCCGGCTCCATGCCCTCCGGCCACAAGGCCGCCACCATCGAGGAGCCTGCAACCTGGAGCTGAGCCACAAACTCGCCCAGGGCACGCGGGCGGGCCCGAAGGCCCACCCCGATCTCCTCCACGCTCCAGCTGGAGGTAGTGTCTAGGGTTTAGGGTTTAGGGTTTAGGGGTTTAGGGTTTAGGGTTTAGGGCTTAGGCCCACCCCCACTGAAGAAACAATACATGGAAAAGGAGCTCCAAGAGATTCGGATCGGCCGACGATCGACTGGCCCGATTCTCGAGGGCTACACCAAGTGGGTGCGTTGTCGCGCCCCCACTAACGCAAAAGAAGAAAAGTTCAAAAACCGAAGAGGAAACACCTACCTGGGTGCGGGCCTCCAAGCGCTCCATGTCGCCGCATGCCACGCGGGCCGACTGCTCCACCTTGGACCAACTGCTGGTAAACATCGACACCAGCTCTGGGACGCCGGAAAGCGCGGTGTCGGCAGGCAGTCGCAGGCGGGCCAGGTTGGCCGCCCGCCATGTCTTCATAGGCCGGCTCCCGGCCCGGCCCCCAGCTCCTGGCGCAACAGGGCCGTGTTGGGGAACGACGATGGCACCGGCTCCTGGTGCCGGCTCGACGGCCAGCTCTGGTGCCATCCCGGCTGGCGCTACCTCCTCTATAGGAGGCGGATGGGCCACATCCGACGCATCCATGGCCGCCCCTGGCGCGTCAGGGGCCGCGTCCGGCGCGTCTAGAGCCAGTTCCGGCGCGTCGGGTGCCGCCTCGGCCCTGGGGGAGTCAGGGACCGTTTCCAGGTCCATCGGCGCCTAGGCTTCCAACCCTGAAGGCTGGGCCCCCTCAGCCCTTGGGGCCTGCCTTGAAGCCGCTTTGCTAGATGGCTCCTCCGCGCGAGCATGTGCGGAGAGGTCATGTCTAGCCTTCGCATGCTTCTCCACCGGCCTCTCGACCCGGCTGGGGCGAGACTGGCCCACGACCGCTTTCCCCGCAGCCACGTCCCACCGGCGCTTGGACTCCATCTCAAGCTCCCTTTGGGCAGCATCGGCTGCTGCCCAGCCAGCCTGCTCGGCTGCGGAGGCGGTGTCCTCTTCCACCTCCTCCGCTTCCCTGTCAAGCAAAGTCCTTAAGGAACAAAGCTCCTCGCAAGATAAGCGAAGAAAAGGGGGAGTAAATCTTACCCCGCTACCATAGGGACCTGCCTCCGGCCAGCGCCACGGCGTTTCTTGGCGCCGCGTGCTCGCTGTCCGGCTGGAGGACCCGGCGCCGGCCGCTTAGCAATCGGTCGGGATGCTGTGGCACCCTTGCCCTTCCTCCCGGCCGCCTCGTCGACGGCGGTCGCTCCGCCCCTCCGACGCCTGCCGCGCGTCAATGGCGGGCTGGTGACCTCTTCCACCCCATCGGAGTCCTCCTCGAAGGCTGTGATACGTCTCCAACGTATCTACTTTTCCAAACTCTTTGCCCTTGTTTTGGACTATAATTTGCATGATTTGAATGGAACTAACCTGGACTGACGTTGTTTTCAGCAGAATTGCCTTGGTGTTATTTTTGTGCAGAAATCAAAGTTCTCCAAACGTCCTGAAAATTTAGGGGAGAAGTTTTGGAAAATATCAAAAATATCTGCGCCAAGTTCCACCTCAGGGGGTGGGCCAGTGGCCACAAGCCCCTGCTCCGCCACCACCCCCTGGTGGTGGTGGGCAGGCTTGTGGGGCCCACAAGCACCTGTCGCCCCAAACTCCAGCTCTATAAGTTGCCTTTCATCCCAGAAAAAATAAAAAGAGAAGTTTTCGTCGCGTTTTCGACACGGAGGCGCCGCCACCACCTGTTCTTCATCTGGAGGGCAGATCTGGAGTCCGTCTTGGGCTCCGGAGAGGGGAAATCGTCGCCATCGTCATCATCAAACTTCTTCCCTCTCCAATTCCATAAAGCTCTTCGTCGTTCGTGAGTAATCTATTCGTAGGCTCGCTGGGCGGTGATGAGTAGGATGCGATCTATCATGTAATAGAGTTAGTTTTGATGGGGATTGATCCATAGTATCCACTATGTTCTGAGATTCATGTTGCTACTACTTTGCCATGCTTAATGCTTGTCACTAGGGCCCGAGTCCATGATTTCAGATCTGAAATTATTATGTTGTCACCAATATATGTGTGTTTTAGATCCGATCTTGCAAGTTGTAGTTACCTACTATGTGTTATGATCCGGCAACCCCGGAGTGACAATAACCGGAACCACTCCCGGTGATGACCATAGTTTGAGGAGTTCATGTGTTCACCAAGTGCTAATGCGTTGGTCCGGTTCTTTATTAAAAGGAGAACCTTAATATCCCGTAGTTTCCTTTTGGACCCCGCAGCCACGGGAGGGATGGACAATAGATGGCATGCAAGTTCTTTTCCCTAAGCACGTATGACGACACACATAATGCATGCCTACATCACATTGACGAACTGGAGCTAGCCACATATCTCTCCGTGTTATAGCTGTTGCATGATGAATATCATCCAAACAAATCACCGACCCATTGCCTACGAGTTTGTCCTACTGCTGCTGTTAGTTGTTTTGCTCTGCTGCTGCTCCTACTACTATTGCTACTGTTGTTATTTGTCTTGCTCTGCTGCTGCTACTACTGTTGCTACTGATGTTACTTGTCTTGCTCTGCTGCTACTATTGCTACTACTGTCGCTTGCTACTGTTGCTACTTGCTACTGCTGTCACTACTGCTGTTCCTTGCCACTGCTATTGCTCGTTACACTGCTGCTACCTACTACATTGTTGGTTCACCTACCGTTGACGGGAATTGACAACTTCCGTCAACGCGGCAATGAAGGCACCATTGATACAATTGTTAGGAATAGTCTGCCGTCAACAGATCGTTTCTGACACCGTTGTTATCATATTACTTTGTTGTTACTACTGTGCTTGCAGATACTAATCTTTCAGGTGTGGTTGAATCTGACAAATTCAGCTGCTAATACTCGAGAGTATTCTCTCACCTCCTTTAGGCGATCTACAAATTTGGGTCGAATACTCTACCCTCGAAAACTGCTGTGAACCCACGCGCTGGTGGGCCGTCAACAACATTCTTCTAGTTTCATTACTGGGGAGTGCTATCAGCATTCTTCTGGTGCTAGTTGCAGGAGAAGGTTTGTTGTCATAAGCATTCGTCTAGCTAACGCCAGAGATTGCATGATCAGGCTGCACCAGAAATGAATGAGGGAATCTCGTCGTCATCCGTCCAGTCCGCGACGGAGGGCCGTGCGTACTCACCAGACGACTCTGTCCCTTCCGACTCCAGGGGATTCTTCGAGCCAGCGGAGGAGTCCGAGCGGGATTCAATCATGACCTCGTCCTCAATCTCCGAGGCGTCGGACACATCCACGTCGGGAGCGGGCGGACGGAGGGACCCCTGCAGATTCTCGTACAGCTGCGAAAAGGGATTCGATCATTGGCTCAGCAACACGCCTGGCTACAAGGCAAACAACAAAGAATAAATAGACCACCTACCATCGGAGGCAGACGGGACCTGTTGAAGGGGGTGATCCCCCACGTCCATTCCCCGCTCTCATCCATGCGGGCGGTGGAAATCAGATTCACCCTTCGCGCTACAGCACCGGGTGTGAACCTCTTGGTGGATAGCCGACATGGATCATGCCGGGCGCTCATCTGGGAGACCAGATGCGGCCGCCTCTGCAAGGGCAAGATCCGGCAGGCCACCATGGTGGTGAGCAGGTCGCGGCCAAGGAGGCCGCCCTTCTCCAAAATGTCGAGGTGGGCACAGATCAGCGCCACCTCGGAAATCGGCTTGGGGGTCTTCGCCGCCCAGTTCAACCTTGTCGGCGGGTCGATGTCGAACGGGGGCATGTTGAGGACATCCAGGGCGGGATCGGCGTTCTTCACATAGAAGAAACCCTTCTGTCAATGTTTGATGGATTCTTGCAGGGGCATCTAGGGGAAGCCCGACTTCGAGCGGTGGTGCACCAGCGCGGCCCCGCACGACGTCATCGGGCACGGCCCCTAGAGCTTCTCCACCTCGGATTTCTCCATGGCGATGGATTGCTGCTTGAAGAAGAACAAGCTACGCCACAGATCTACACGGGGCTCGATCCCCACGAAGCCCTTGCACAGGACCACGAAGGCCCACAGCTGTAGAATGGCGTTCGGCGCCAGGTGATGCGGCTGCAGGCCAAAGAAGCGGAGCCATTCGGCGAAGAAGGCGCTGGCTGGAAGCCCGAAGCCCCAATAGAAATGCTAAGTGAAGACCACGACCTCTCCCACGACGGGTGTGGGAGCGGTCTCGGTGCCAGGGAGTCGCACCAGCACTTGGGAGGCCGAGGGCAATAGTCGGTGGTGACGGAGCGCCTCGATGTGCTCCTCGCCGACGTCACTGCCCAGCGGGGCTCCTTGCGACGATGCCTTCTGCTCTGAGGGCCTTTTCGAGGAAGAACCGCCGGCCATGGCTGCGGGTGACGGAAACCCGAAGGGGTTGGTGACTTCGCGGTGATAAAGACGAGGAAGACGAAGGATGCGAGGTCTTTCTCTCTGGGCGCAGGGAGGAAGAGGGCGTGGATGCGGGGCAAGAAGGGGGGCGAATGGCCTCCTCGAAACCCCCGCATCCCATTTAAACCCCCACAAAGCATCATGGGGAGGGGATCCGGTGCACACTGGACCCCCACTAACCCCGTGTATTCCGGGTGGTAACGCTTCCCTAAGCCCAACCGTC
Source organism: Hordeum vulgare subsp. vulgare (assembly GCF_904849725.1). NCBI lineage: Eukaryota > Viridiplantae > Streptophyta > Magnoliopsida > Poales > Poaceae > Hordeum > Hordeum vulgare. Next base: position 185,718,740 of record NC_058519.1, on the reverse strand, counting down.
ACGGAGTAAATCCATAGAGGATCTCTCGCGCGGAGGCCGAGGGGGCGTCGTGGCGGGACCCAGGGACCAGGCCCGGTCCCGTCATCAGTAATCACCATCATTATGCCAGGCGGGGCCTGGCACGTGGCGTTCTCCGAGCGGCTTGCGACGAAGCCGAGGCGTCGTTTCGAAGACAGTCGGTTTCGAAGCAGGCATCCCTCGTCACGAATAGCGGCGAAAATATCAAGGCAAATCGTCAAGCCGGTGAGGCCGCCCGCCCACAGGCGGCAGGCCTCGCCAGCTTCGGGGACTACTGTCGCGGGGATAACCCCGGGGTAGGCTCATCAAGCCTGCTCCTTCATTTCCGGCCCAAAGGACATGAGCATATACAGATTCCCAAGGCCCAAGTCTTTCGACCGGCTAGGCAGCGCCTACCGGCTAGAGGACGAGGCGGCCATCCCTCTAGATGGCCAGGCAACCCCTGCCAGCTAGAGTTGAGGCGGCTACCTCTTCTGAGCCGGCCTGGTGCAGCGAGCCCGACTAGGAGTGAGGCGGCTGCACCCAAGCCGGCTAGCCAGCCGAAGATCACAAGTCACATCAGATCGTAGGTCAGGATGAGACCTTACAATTAAAGGTAGCTACGCGTGAGCAAAGGTACTAGATCGGGGCGCCCGGCAGGTACGAGCGTCGGCAGCCACGCCGCTGACCTACCCCGGCTCTGATCCATCACCTAGCGTAGTGTCAGACCATTGCACTCCCACTCCATTACTGCACTCGGCGTGGGGAACAATGGAGGCGGCCGTACCTCCTTCCCATGATGAATCTCGCTGGACGATGCTTTACGTACAACACGTGCTCGACGTCGACCTTACGCGAGAGCTTCATTGGCCAGCCGGCGGGTCCCACTGCCAATCGAGACCATGCAGCCGGCGGGCCCCTCAAGCGACAAGACAAAACTCTACTGGGGCCCTGGCCAGCCGGCGAGGCTGCCAGCCGGGTCCCACACTTGTACCCTTTATCCATATTGTAGGCCGGCGGGTTCTTCTATAAAACCCCCCGGTCGCCCTCCATGCAAGGGGGCCGATCATTCCACAGTCGAACAACACCCTACACTCACCAAGCAAAGAGAGAGAGGCAGAGACGAGCCGGCTGCTCCCCTCTTCCTCCTCCCAACACAGCTCTAAGAGCAAATCTGTACTCTATTCATACACGTCAAACACTCCGGCAGGATTATGGGTATTATCTCTACGGAGAGCCCTGAACCTGGGTACATCGTGCGTTCCATGCGTGTACCAACCTCGTTCCCAGCGTCCACCTTTGTCCCTTCGGTTCTCACCGACGTTAGCCTACCTATGGCATATGTTGTGAGTATTCACCGACACATGGACAAATGGATAAAGAGTGGAAAGAGCTCAAGATTAGGGATGCCCAAGGCATCCCAAGCCAAATTCAAGGACACCAAAAAGCCTAAGCTTGGGGATGCCCCGGGAAGGCATCCCCTCTTTCGTCTTCAATCCATCGGTAAGATTACTTGGAGCTATATTTTTATTCACCACATGATATGTGTTTTGCTTGGAGCGTCTTGTATCATAGGAGTCTTTTCTTTTTGTTGTGTCACAATCATCCTTGCTGCACACATTTTGAGAGAGACACGAACTCACCGTGATTTTGCTAGAATGCTCATCGTGCTTCACTTATATCTTTTGAGCTAAATAGTTTTTGCTCTATGTGCTTCACTTAGATCTTTTAGAGTATGACGGTGCGTGACTTGGTATTTGGCTTGTGCTATGAAATTAGTCCCAAAGGAGATAGGTACCCAGAGAGGATACAAAATCCTCCATCTTCATGTGCATTGAGTAGAAAGAGAAGTTTTGTTTCCTCTCAATTAGTTTTGAGACGTGGATTTGGTAATATTAAGAGTTATGTTAGTAGGGTGTCGTGAATCTAGAAATACTTGTGTTGAAGCTAGTGATTCCCGTAACATGCACGTATGGTGAACCGCTATGTTAGGAAGTCGGAGCAAAATTGATCTATTGATTGCCATCCTTTGTGTTGCGGTCGGGATCGCGCGATGGTTAACACCTACCAACCCTTCCCCTAGGAGTATGCGTTTAGCACTTTGTTTCGATTACTAATAAAAACTTTCGCAACAAGTATGTGAGTTCTTCATGACTAATGTGAGTCCATGGTATAGATGCACTTTCACCTTCCACCATTGCTAGCCTCTCTAGTACTGCGCAATTTTCGCCGGTGCACAAACCCACCATATGCCTTCCTCAAAACAGCCACCATACCTACCTACTCTGGCATTTTCATAGCCATTCCAAGATATATTGCCATGCCACTCCCACCGTTCCGTCTCATGACTTGTGCCGTCACTCTCATATTGCCATTGCATGATCGTAAGATAGCTAGCGAGATGTTTCAACGTCATACACCAAGCTAGATCGTTGCACATCCCGGTACACTGCCAGAGGCATTTCCTATAGAGTCATCATCGTTCTGAGCTTTGAGCTGTGAGTAAATAAAAGTGTGATGATCATCATTATTAGAGCATTGTCCCATGTGAGGAAAAAAGAGAGGCCCAAGTTGCCCACATAAAAAAATAGAGGCCAAAGAGCCCAAATAAAAAAAGAGAGAGAAAAAGAGAGAAGGGACAATGCTACTATCTTTTTCCACACTTGTGCTTCATAATAGCACCATGTTCTTCATGATTGAGAGCCTCTCATTTCGTCACCACCATATGCTAGTGTGAATCTTTATTATATAACTTGGCTTGTATATTCTAATGATGGGCTTCCTCAAATTGCCCTAGGTCTTCGTGAGCAAGCAAGTTGGATGCACACCCACTAGTTCTCCTTTTGAGCTTTCACATACTTATAGCTCTCGTGCATCCTTTGTATGGCAATCCCTACTCATTCACATTGATATATATTAATGGGCATATACATAACCCTTTGATACGCCGAGTCAATGTGACCATCTCCTCCTTTTTGTCTCACAACCACCACCACACTCTATTCCACCTATAGTGCTATATCCATGGCTCACGCTCATGTATTGCGTGATAGTTGTAAAAGGTTTGAGAAAGTAAGAGTGCGAAAACAATTACTTGGCCAATACCGGGGTTGTGCATGATTTACATTAGTTGTGTGAGGATGATGGAGCATAGCGAGACTATATGATTTTGTAGGGATAACTTTCTTTGGCCTTGTTATTTTAGAAGTTCATGATTACCTTGCTAGTTTGCTTGAAGTATTATTGTTTTCATGTCAATAGCAAACTATTGTTTTGAATCTTACGGATCTGAACATTCATGTCACATGAAAGAAGTTACAAAGGACAACTATGCTAGGTAGTATTCCACATCAAAAATTCAGTCTTTACCACTTCCCTACTCGAGGACGAGCAGGAGTTAAGCTTGGGGATGCTTGATACGTCTCCAACGTATCTATATTTTTTGATGGTTTCATGCTATTATCTTGTCAGACTTTGGATGTTTTGTATGTCTTTTCTATCTTTTTTGGGACTAACTTATTAACTCAATGCCAAGTGCCAATTCCTGTTTTTCCTAGTTTTTGACCCTTTTCAGAGGAGGATTTTAAACGGAGTCCAAACGGAACGAAACTTCCAAAAAGATTTTTCTGAAACAGAAGACGATCGGGAGACTTGAGAACCAAGGCAGAGGGTCACCAGGGACCCCACAAGCCCCCTAGCCGCGGCCAGGGGGCCCGCGCCTCCCAGGCTTGTGGGCTCCCTGGGCCTCCTCTGCCCTAGGTCTTTCGCCTATATATTCCCTAAAATCCCAGAAAAAATCAGGAGATCCACGAAAATACTTTTCCGCCGCCGCAAGCTTCTGTCTCCGCAAGATCCCATCCGGGGCACATTCTGGTGCCCTGCCAGAGGGGGGGATTCGGATACGGAGGGCTTCTTCATCAACACCATGACCTCTCTGATGATGCGTGAGTAGTTCACCATAGACCTATGGGTCCGTAGCTAGTAGCTAGATGGCTTCTTCTCTCTCTTGGATATTCAATACAAAGTTCTCCATGATATTCATGGAGATCTATCCGATGTAATCTTCTTTTGCGGTGTGTTTGTCGAGATCCGATGAATTGTGGATTCATGATCAGATTATCTATGAATCTTATTTGAGTTTCTTCTGATCTCTTATATGCATGATTTCATATCCTTGTAATTCTCTTCGAGTTGTGGGTTTTTTTTGGCCAACTTGATCTATGATTCTTGCAATGGGAGAAGTGCTTGGTTTTGGGTTCATACCGTGCGGTGATCTCACCCAGTGACAGAAGGGGTAGCGAGGCACGCATCATGTTGGTGCCATCAAGGGTAAAAATATGAGGTTTTCATCATTGGTTTGAGTTTATCCCTCTACATCATGTCATCTTGCTTAAGGCGTTACTCTATTTGTCATGAACTCAATACACTAGATGCATTGTGGATAGCGGTCGATGTGTGGAGTAATAGTAGTAGATGCAGAAAGTATCGGTCTACTTGTCTCGGACGTGATGCCTATATGTATGATCATTGCCTTAGATATCGTCATGACTTTGCGCGGTTCTATCAATTGCTCGACAGTAATTTGTTCACCCACCGTGATATTTGCTATTTTGAGAGAAGCCTCTAGTGAACACTATGGCCCCCGGGTCTACTTCACACCATATTTTCAGCCTTACTCTTTTACTTCGTTGCACTTTCCGCCTTCAGATCTCACTTTGCAATCAATCTTGAAGGGATTGACAACCCCTTTACAGCGTTGGGTGCAAGCTCTTTTGTGTTTGCGCAGGTACTTTGGACTTAACGAGATCCTCCTACTGGATTGATACCTTGGTTCTCAAACTGAGGAAAATACTTACTGCTCCTGTGCTGCATCACCCTTTCCTCTTCAAGGGAAAACCAACGCAAGTCAAGTCTCCGTCAACGTGCCAATTTCTGGCGCTGTTGTTTGAGAAGTAGCATGGATCCAGGGTTGATGGGTAACAAGAGGCGATGAAGATGGTGTTTTACCCAGGTTCGGGGCCTCTTGATGGAGGTAAAACCCTACATCCTTCTCTTGTTGTTATTGAAGTGATAGTATATAGTATAGAGTTGATCTAGTGCGAGATTGCATGTTATCGTCTAAACCCTAACCGTAATGAGCTTAAAGCTCCCATATGAACTAGAGCCCCCTTGCTTATATAGATACCAGGGATACCGGGGTTACACAAGGTCGGTTACAATAGGGAAGGAATATGTTGATTACTATGTCGTCTTGGATTGTACGCCAAGTCTTCAGAAGAGTCCATTTGGAATCCGGTACTTCCACTGGTAGTCGAACATGCCCGAGAGTACGACCCATGAGAATAGGTAGACGGCCCAAGGACCCCCTAGTCCCGGACTCCCTCGGTAGCCCCCGAACTATCCTCCAACACCATAGTTTAGGTTCACCATTTTATTATTTCTTTGGTCTTCGGCTTGCAAGGCGAGTTCCACATTATATCCGGTTGATCCTTTTCCGCATTGTTCCTTCATTTGCGAGTGATGTTAGATCACATGGCCCACAAAGAATGAATATTTTCCTTTCACAGAGTTAGCCACCTCCTTGATTCTCGCACGCCAATGGAAATGAGTGGTTCCTTCCCAAAGAAAAATAAGTTACGCATCATATAACCTACGCGTGCCCCTCAACAATGCTCCCCATCCCTTCGAACACGTCGAGAAGAACACTAGAGAAACAAAGATATGTCGACTGCCCTAGGCTCCTCCTCGCGCCCTCATGGCTTTATCTCTGGATATTGGGCCAGTTGTTCAGCCTCGCGCCTCTGTCTGCGTGAGATTGAGGTGCAAGGATATTTGCCCGACTTAGATCTGGCATCCTCCCGCCTCGGGTTGACCTCCGCTAACGGCGAGGCCTTTGCAGAGAGATTCCCTACGCCCTATACCTTGGAGAGGTTATGCTTCATTCCCTACCTCTTACAAGGCCTAGGCTTCCCTATTCATCCCTTTCTATGGGGCGTGTTGGAGTATTATGGGATCCAATGTCATCCCTTACCCCCGCATCTATTCTCCATACCGCTGGATTTGTCGCTCTTTGTGAGATATTCGTGGGTTGCGAAGCCCATTTTGAATTGTGGAAGAAGTTTTTATGCCTCGTCCCCCGAACTGAGGGTGGGACTATTTATGAAGTTGGAGGAGCCGAAGTATGGCGCATAGCTCAGATTGGGTATTCGGTAGGTACCCCGAAGGCAGCTCACGAAGAGTGGACCTCACAATGGTTCTACATTGAAGACATGCCTTTGTTTGACCCTGTCCGAAGGGGTATGCCCGAATTCTCAACTGCTCCTCTTAAGAAGTGGTTCAACTCGCGTCCAAGAAGCCTGTATAAAGAAGATGGCACGGAGGTGAGAAAGTTGGTTGCTGATACATCTCCAACGTATTGATAATTTATGAAGTATTCATGCCATGTTTGCATATGTTCACAATACTTTTATATGGGTTTGATGCACTTTATATGATTTATTTAGAACTAACCCGGACTGACGCTGTTTTCAGAAGAACTACCGTGGTGTTTTTTTATGCAGAAATAAAAGTTCTCCATGTGCAACGAAACTTTTTGACGATTTTGTTGGAACAAAATAGGCACTAGAAGCTTCATGGGAGGACCAGAAGGTGAAGGAGGTGGCAACTACCAACCAGGGCGCGCTACATGCCTTGCCCATGGGCTCGTGGGTACTGGGCACCTCGCGGCCCATCTTGATGTGAGACTGACGCCAAATATTCTTATAAATACATAAACCCCAGAAATAAGCCTAGATGAGAAGTTCCGCCACCGCAATCCTGTGTAGCCATGAAAAACCAATCAGGAGCCCGTTTCGACACCCCGTCGAAGTGGGAGATCATCATCGGAGGCCATCTTCATCATCCCTATGGCCACCATGGTGAGGAGGGAGTAGCCCACCCTTGGGGCTAAGGGTTTGTACCAGTAGCTATGTGTTTAATCTCTCTCTCTCTCTCTCGTGTTCTTGAAACGAAACAATATTGATGTATCACGGGCTTTGTTAATATAGTTGGATCATATGGTGTTTCTCCCTCTCTATCTTGTTGTGATAAATTGAGTTTTCCATCTGAGATTTCATTTTATCGATTGAATACTTTTATGGATTTGAGAGCACTTGATTTATGTCTTGCCATGAATACCCGTGGTGACAATGGGGTATCATATTGATTTACTTGACATATGTTTTTGCACTCAACTCGCAGATTCCCGAGGTGACATTGGGGTAATCTATGCATAGGGGTTGATGCACTTCTTGTCTTTGTTTCTCCGGTAGAAATCTTGGGGCACTCCTTGAGGTTCTTTGTGTTGGATTGAGTATTATGAATTTGAATTTGTCATGGTGTTATTTTAGTATGAACTCTTGGATAGATCGATCGGAAAGGATAACTTGTTATTTTAGTACAAACTCTTGGAAAGATTGATCAGAAAGTAAATCTTCGAGGTGATTTGTACCCTACAAACAATTTCTTCTTATGTTCTCTGCTAAATAAGAACTTTGGAGCGATTCTTTATCGCACATTGAGGGATTGTTATGTGATCCAATTATATTAGCATTGTTGAGAGATTGCACAAGCGGAAGTACGAACCCCAAGCCTCATTTCAAGAATTTCAATACCGTTGGTGCTACGTTTTATGAGTTGCTACCTTGCTGATTTTATTTATTCATATTATAAGAATATATTTCTACCATCCATATTACACTTGTATCACCATCTCTTTGCCGAACTAGTGCACCTATACAATTTACCATCGTATTGGGTGTGTTGGGGACACAAGAGACTCTTTGTTATTTGGTTGCAGGGTTGTTTGAGGTAGACCATATTCATCCTACACCTCCCACAGATTGAAAAACCTTAGGTCATCCACTTGAGGGAAATTCGCTACTGTCCTACAAAACTCTGCGCTTGGAGGCCCAACGCGAGTCTACAAGAACAAGTTGTGTAGTAGACATCAGTTTCCAAGGTAAAGCTATTGACACACTACCGGCTTACTATGATTGACGTAATGTCTGAGGCCATAAGGCCGTGTGTCCAAGCCCTCCAACAAAGATCTCGTAAGCTTTGGCAATTCAACGGTGTAAGTGACGCCACTTGATACAAGCGGGAAGGTCCAACGGATCCGACAACATTGGTTGTCGTATTGGGTGATCTTTATAAAGGAGAAAATGAAGGTTTTATCAGCCAGAACACCAAGGAGGGCTGCTCGAACCATAACCCCATCGAATGGGTTAGTATATTTCAATTCCACTAATTCAGATTCTTATAGCGACTCTGGTCTAACTAAATCTGTGAAATTGTGTTCAAACATCAATGGAGGCGTGTGGTAGAAAAAAACAGTTCCCTCCTCCTCAGCAAGAGAATTATGCCAATGATGACGACCCCGGATTCCATGATGATCCGGATACATCGATCATCTTTGAAAACGAGTTCTTTTATCATATGAGTGTTAATGACATCGAGGTCACCCTCATTGTTTACTATCCGAAGATACCTCCTTCGTCGAACAAGGAGAAAAAGAAGAAAGCGCCTTCCTGAAAAGGTCGCTCGACTATCTCAATGGCCCCTCCTGCTACAACCGGTCATTGTTCCACACGCAGAACACCTATTACTATAGGGTCTGCCAAGCCTGCGTCGAATACTATCCGGTCCTCGAAACGTGGAGCCTCTACAATGACCGCTCCAACTGCTCCCCCTCCAAGAGGTATCATTTTAAAATAAGCGTTGCTTCTCCAATAAACAACAAGTATTTACACCCATCGTTGTATTTGACAGGACTCGAACACAACCACCCCCTCGATGGCGGTGGACAATGCGGAATTCCCTCCTGCAGGTTAGTCCACCGAGGATTATGACGATGTTTTGGTTACCAAATTCGAAGTAGAGAGTGTAATTAACCATCATCGACGAAAAGAATCCTTGCACCATCCCGAGTTTACCGAACATGAGTTTAATGCCTTAAGTTCGGTTGATGTGCACCTCGGAGCTGCCCGGGCAGGACTTGAAGGAGTCGCCATTTGTACGTCAACAAGCCTTAAGGTATGTATTTGCATTTTTGCTAGTGCGTACAAATTCCTAGCCACTAGCCCCCGATCCTTGATTGGCAGCGTGGTCGATCTGAGGGTCTAACCCTAACTATGGACATGCTATTTAGGCTACGAGAAAAAAAAATAAGGAGTTGTCACATGAGATTGGAACTTACCGAACACAAGTCGAGGTTGTTAAAGCCGAGTTAGAACAAGTGAAGAGTTTCACAAGACAAGCACATGGTAAGAGTTTTTGTTTTGAACTCATATGCATAGTTGTCATATTTTCCTTGTTAAATGAAAGTATATTTTGTAGCAGCTGAATCTATAGGTCAACTGCAAAGAGATCTAGAGACAGCCAAGGAATCCCAGAGATATGCCGAATCTGAGAATGAGGCTAGCTGCAACTCATTATTCTGAAGTGTAAATGAGAATAAAAAGCTTAAGGCAAAAAAACAAGGGACATATAAGCCAAATTGAGAGTTTAAAGACTCAACTGGAACAAATCACCAAAGGAAACAAGATATTGAAAGGTGTAATGTTCGATAAGTAATATACCAAACTTTATGAATATACGAATATGAGTTCTGATATTGATGAGAGATTCCATTACTTTGATATAGCACTCCTGATGAGGCGTCCTGAGGAAGAAGCCAGTTCATTTAGTGGTGACCTTCTAAAGGAATTTTCCATAAGTTATGAGCGTGGGTGCAAAGCAATAAGTGATACGTCTCCAACGTATCTATAATTTTTGATTGTTCCATGCTATTATTTTATATGTTTTGGATGTTTTATATGCATTAATATGTTGTTTTATATTATTTTTGGGACTATCCTATTAACCTAGAGCCTAGTACCAGTTTTTGTTTTTCCACATTTTTGAATATTACATATAAGGAATATTAAACGAAGTCCAAACGGAATAAAATCTCTGAAAAGATTTTTTCTGGACCAGAAGACATGCAACTGACTTGGAGTAGGGGGCAAGGAAGTTGCCGGGAGGCCACAAGCCTGCAGGGCGTGCCCTGGGGGGGTGACCGCGCCCCTGGCTTGTGGGGCCCTTGCGGGTCTCCTAACCCTAATTCTTGGCATGTAAAATCCCAAATATTCCAGAAACGCAAAAAGAGCCACGAAAATACTTTTACGCCGCTGGGAGCCTCCGTTCCCGAGAGATCCAATTTGGGAGCCTTTTTCAGTAATCTGCCAGAGAGGGAATTCATAACGGAGGGCATCTATATCAACTCCATTGCCCATACGATGATGTGTGAGTAGCTCACCACAGACCTACGAGTCCATAGCTAGTAGCTAGATGGTTTCTTCTCTCACTTTGATCTTCAATACCATGTTCTTCATGATCTTCATGGAGATGTATCCGATGTGATACTCTTTTGCGGTGTGTTTGTCAAGATCCGATGAATTGTGAGTTTATCTTCAGATTATCCATGAATATTATTTGAGTCTCTTCTGAATTTTATATGCATGATTTCATATCTTTGCAAGTCTCTTTGAATTATTTGTTTGGTTTGGCCAACTAGATTGGTAATTCTTGCAATGGAAGAAGTGCTTAGTTTTGGGTTCAATCTTGCGGTGTCCTCACCCAGTGACAGTAGGGGTAGCGAGGCACGTATTGTATTATTTCCATTAAGGGTAAAAGATGGGGTTTTCATCATATTGCTTGAGTTTATCCCTCTACATCATGTCATCTTACTTAATGCGTTACTCTATTCTTCATGAACTTAATACTCTAGATGCACGCAGGAGTCGGTTGATGTGTGAAGTAATAGTAGTAGATGCAGAATCGTTTCGGTCTACTTGATACAGATGTGATTCTTATATGCATAACCATTGCCTTGGATATCTTCATAATTATTTGCTTTTCTATCAATTGCTCGACAGTAATTTGTTCACCCACCGTATTATTTTCCTTTATGAGAGAAGCCTCTAGTGAAATCTATGGCCCTCGGGTCTATTTTCGATATCATATTTTCAGATCTATAAACCATAAATACCAAAAATACTTTGCTGCAATTTATTTACTTTAGTTTTACTTTCAGATCTATCAATATTTTATATCTATATGTATCAGATCTCATCCTTGCAAATAACTCTGAAGGGATTGACAACCCCTTTATAGCGTTGGGTGCAAGTGTTTGATTATTTGTGTAGGTACTACTATTGGAGTCTCGCTTGGTCCTCCAACTGGATTGATACCTTGGTTCTCAACAAACTGAGGGAAATATTTATCTACTTCCGTGCATCACCCTTTCCACTTGAAGGGAAAACCAACACAAGCTGAAGAGGTAGCAAGAAGGATTTCTGATGCCGTTGTCGGGGAGGATACATAGCAAGATCACCAAGTACCCATCACAAACTCATATCTTGCATTTACTTTATTTGCCATTTGCCTCTCCCCCACTTCTAAAAAGATTTTCAGAAAATACCAAAAAGATTTGCCTTTTTATTCGCCCTTTTTCCGTTCGTCTTTTTGTTTGCTTGCTTGTGTGCTAGATTGTTTGCTTTGTCATGATGACTCAAGAGAATACCAAGTTATGTGATTTTCCACCATTAATAGTAATTATTTTATTAGTACTCCGATTGATCCCGCCACTAGTGCGGAATCTTGTGAAATTAATGCCACTTCGCTCAATCTTGTTATAAAAGAACAATTTTCTGGCCTTCCTAGTGATGATGTCACATCCCATCTAAATGCTTTCGTTGTGTTGTGTGATATGAAAAATAAGAAAGATGTGGATAATGAAATTGTTAAAATAAAGCTCTTTCCTTTCTCATTACGGACCGTGCCAAAACTTGGTTTTCATCTTTACCGAAAAATAGTATTGATTCATGGAATAAGTTTAAAGATGCTTTTATTTCCAAGTACTTTCCGCCCGCTAAGATTATCTCCCTTAGGAACAATATAATGAATTTTAAGCAACTTGATCATGAGCATGTTGCACAATCTTGGGAGAGTATGAAATTAATGATTAGGAATTGCCCCGCGCATGGTTTGAGCTTATAGATGATTATACTAAAAAAATTGCGGGATTGAGTTTTCCTTCTAGAAATCTTTTAGATTCAGCCTCGGGTGGTAATTTTATGGAAATCACATTAGGAGAAGCTACTAAACTCCTAGAGAATATTATGGCAAATTACTCTCAATGGCATACCCAAAGATCTCCTACTAGTAAAAAGTGCATGCTATGGAAGAAATAAATACTTTGAGTGGAAAGATGGATAAATTAATGAAATTGTTTGCTAGTAATAGTGCTCCTATTGATCCCAATGATATGTCGTTGTCTTCTTTGATTGGAAATAGTAATGACTCTATGGATGTGAATTGTTTTGGTGGAACAATTTTGGCAATAACGCGTATAGAGGTAATTCTAATCCTAGGCCTTTTCCTAGTAATTCCTCTAATAATTATGGTAATTCCTACAACAATTCTTATGGAAATTACAATAAGATGTCCTCTGATCTTGATAATAATATTAAAGAATTCATTGGCTCTCAAAAAGGTTTCAATGCTATGATTGAAGAAAAATTGCTCAAGATTGATGATTTGGCTAGGAACGTTGATAGACTTTCTCTTGAGATTGATTCTTTAAAATTTAGATCTATTCCACCCAAGCATGATATTAATGAGTCTTTAAAATATATGAGAATTTCTATTGATGAGTGTAAAGAAAGAACCGCTAGAATACGTGCTAAGCGTGAATGGTTTGAAAAGGTGTTTTCTTGTGATGATATTGATGAAGATCTAAAAGTGATTGGTGTGACACCTATTGAATCTTTGTTTTCTATCATAAAACCTGAAAAAGATGGGACTAGAGATGAGTCAACTTTAGCTAAGAGGCGTCCCAATGATTCGGAGTTCATAGATCTTAGTGATAAGATTGATAAAAGTGGGATGGAAGAGGTCAAAACTTTAAATAGCAATGAGCCCACTCTTTCGGATTTTAAGGATTTTAATTATGATAGTTGCTCTTTAATTTTTTGTGTTTCTTTGTTGCAATCCATGTTAAATTCTCCACATGCTTATAGTCAAAATAAAGCTTTTACTAAACATATTGTGGATGCCATGATGAAATCTTTTGAAGAAAACTTGAGTTGGAGGTCTGTATACCTAGAAAACTTTATGATGAGTGGAAACCTACCATTATAATTAAAATTAAAGATTATGAGTGCCATGCTTTGTGTTATTTGGGTGCTAGCGTTTCCATAATTCCAAAAACTTTATGTGATGTGTTAGGATTCGATGAATTTGATGATTGCTCTCTAAATTTGCATATAGCGAATTCCACAATTAAGAAACCTACGGGAAGGATTAATAATGTTCTTATTGTTGCTAATAGGAATTATGTGCCCGTAGATTTCATTGTTCTTGATATAGAATGCAATCATACATGTCCTATTATTCTTGGTAGACCCTTCCTTAGAACGATTGGTGCAATTATTGACATGAAGGAAGGTAATATTAGATTTCAATTCCCATTAAGGAAACACATGAAGCACTTTCCTAGAAAGAAAATAAGATTACCTTATGAATCTATAATGAGAGCTACCTATGGATTGCATACCAAAGATGAGAATACTTAGATTTATTGCATTATGCCTAGCTAGGGGCGTTAAACAATAGCGCTTGTTGGGAGGCAACTCATGTCTACACACACTTCTATTCTTGTAGACTATGTTGGGCCTCGAACTCAGGGAAGTAGAGATTGAAGATGGTCTCTCTCAAGCAACCGTGCAATTAAGAAACAAGAAGTCTCTTGTGTCCCCAACACACCTAATAAATTGGTAAATTGTATAGGTGCACTAGTTCGGCGAAGAGATGGTAAAATAAGGGTGATAGGCATGGCAAAGCAAGGTAATATAAATCTGAAATAAAAGTGGCAGCAAGGTAGCAAGTGACAAAAGTGAGCATAAACGGTGTAACAATCGTGAGAAATAGGGCCTAGGCTTCATACTTTCACTAGTGGCAACTCCCAACAACATTAACATAGTCTAATCACATGATATTTCCACTAAAAAAATGCAATGAAGACGTACTTGGAGGTCATTACTTTGTGATCAAGAGAGGACGAGAATTATGTAGGGCTACAAAAGCACACCTCAGAGTTCGTAGTTCTCTTCTATGGATTTCCCAATGTCACAACGGTCATCCAAAGAGAGTACCACAATCACCACAACATATCTCAAGGATAGTCAAAGACAAGCACCACGAGACTCTCAATCTTCAATCAAGTCACAAAATAGGAAATCACTCATGAAAATATTCTTCTAATCGATGTCCAATAGACTGCTAACACCATGGTCTCGGGGATTATACTAGAAAAGATCAAGTAAGTACATCAATCCAATACATAGAAGAAGGGGAAACATCATGGGATCACCGTAGATTAACATAGCCTATGATCACAATCAAGATCACATCATGGGAGAGAGAGATGACCACATAGCTACTCATAGAAGACCTCAACCCTGAGGGAGACTACTCACACATGGCCATGGTGAGCAAGACATTGATGGAGAGGTGCAGCCCGGAGAAGAGACGACGGCCACGGCGACGACCACGACCCTTGGGGGCTGCGGCCCTTGGCCCCCCTTCTTCCTTGGATATGGTGCTGGTACGGAGTTGGTTCTCCACCCCAAGGCGGCTACCTAGAAGGAGGAAATCTCATAGCTCTTGGTGGCCCTCCAGAAATCAGGTTTTTCCTCTCCTTATATGAGTCGGGACAATCATTCTTGGCCCTCCGATGGATGCCCTTTGATCCAAGGGCTCTTGGGCACCTCTAGAACCTTCCTAGGAACCCCTCTCAGCCCTAATGAGGTTCCCAAGTCATGGCTTGGCCGAATCCATCTAATATTGTAAGAGTTAGACTCAATCACGTCACCGATTCCCGTAATCATGTAATCAAATATTTGTCCTGCAGTAAAACGGGTTGTCCTGGAGCGTCCGAAATCCAAATGGCCCGAAATGTATGTGTAGAATTACCAAAATAACATTCCACACAACTTTCGCATATTATTTTCCCATTTGACGTCATCTTCGAGGCATAAACATACAATCTCTAAAATATGTAGGGGGTCAGATTTCAGGAAAGTCAGAGTCCCACTCCAACAAAGTTTCCTCTTCTATTTTTGATAGTTCGTACACATCAAAGTGTAAAAAAGGACATTGTGCATGTTTTCAACTATTAGTAGGTTAGTCCAAATAAATCATAAACTTAAGATAAAAACAATTATCAAAAGCATAAAATTAGCATGAAACCATCAAAAATTATAGATATGTTTTGGACGTATCAACATCCCCAAGCTTAGTTCCTATTCGTCCTCGAGTAGGTGAAACATAAAAACAAAATAATTTTTGAGGTGACATGCTACCAACATAATCTTGATCATCATATTTGTAAAAGCATATGTAAGATGAGATCATATCACTCTAAACATAGGCATGATAGATATAATTCTAACAATGAAACTTAGCAACCATGTTGCAACAAGAAAAGTTACACAAACAAAAGATCATGAATAATAATGCACTTGAAATTTATATGTTTGTTTCGAGCATAAAGGAAACATAGCAAAGTGGTATTTCACTTGTCCTTAAGAGTGGGGCAAAACATAAATGCCAGGACACCTTCGAAGTTCAAGTGGTGACTAGATACAAATAATTTGAGAACAAGTAATAACATAATCATGAATCAATTAATAATATTTTTTGGGACTATGCACATTATACTTAGAATGATAACTATGCTCTCTTAATTGGTGCATAAAGTTAGAATATGAAGACTCAACATAAAAGTAAAAGAAAGGCCCTTCCTAGAGGGAAGCAGGGATTACTCATGTGCTAGAGCTTTTAGAAAATTTTGAAATCAATAAGATTGTAAAACAAGCTTTTGGGAGGTGCATAATTCGTCAACGAATGCTAGCAGATAGCCCAATACTTCTCATGTTGGACAAGTTTGAGGAACGACTCCCAAAGTGGGGATGATCACATCCCCTTAGTCTCCTTTGTTTATCACTATTCTGATTTCTCATGAACAAAGCGTGAAGGAGGTTTTGCTTGTTGCTATTATATTTTATGAGCTGGGTGCACTCATGCCAGTCCCTCCTTGTATTAGGGGTTCGCACATTAGACATGCAAACCCAAGATAAAGCTTGTCAAGTATGAGAAGATCATGAATTATCTACTACTTCCTCATGAGCTAAACAGAGGCACAAAACAGGAATATTTTTGAAAGTTTTAAAGGTAGCACATGAGAAATTTACTTGGAGTGGTGGTTAAATACCACATGTAGGTTGGTATGGTGGATACATTTTACAAACTTTTTTTTGGGAGTTGGATGCACGAGTAGAGCTCATACCCAGTACATGTGGAGGCTAGCAAGAGTCTGGGAGCGACCAACTAAGAGAGCAATAACGGCCATAATGATGCATAGCGACAAAACATTATTAATCAAAGAATAAATAATATTACAAGTCAAAAACTAAATGATCATAGAGGCTATAGGTGACTGGTTTGTAGTCATAACATGGTGTGAGCATGCGCCAAGTCAATCCAAATGAAGTAGTAAAGGAGAATACCACACTATTATGCTTCGATATGATAAAAACAACACATGATTCTTTCAATGGCACATTAAGAACTCTCATCCATTTGAGAAAAATCATGGTACATCAATAAATACTAAGCATATAATTTAGATAATATCTAACATGACATGTTAAAGTCTAAGCCACAGTCTAAACAAGCTTCCTATTGCACCACTATAAGCATGAAATATTTTATTCTTCTCCAACACCAATCAACTTTCTTGAAAAAACTCTCATAGATAATATTAATTAAAGACCAGAGAGATAATCATATATAACTGAAGCAAACTAACAAGCTCTAAACAAGATATGAGTGGAAAACAAGTGCTAAACGCAGTACTAGCAAAAAGTAAACACTCACAAAACAATAAGAGTGAAAACTAGAGTGTTCTAAGGAATTAAAACGGAGCGTGTCTCTCTCGCAAATAAGAATGTTAGGATGTAATTTATTTATGACCTGCAAGAAAAATTAAAACAAACTAAAAAGTAAAGAGCGGGACGCTCCAAGCATAGCACATAACATATGAAGTGATAAAAATATAGCATGGAGATGCACGAACTGATGATTATTGATAGAGAAGGGGATGCACGGGGGCATCCCGAAGCTTAGACACTTGAGTCTCCTTGAATATTTCTTGGGAGTGCATGGAGGCATCCCCAAGCTTGAGCGCTTGACACTCCTGAATCTTCTTTCTGTTGGAAATATGCCTTAGAGGCAATAATAAAATGGTTATTATCATATTTCCTTGTTCATGATAATCGTCTATTGTTCATGCTATAATTGTATTATCAGGAAACAATAATACATGTGTGAATAAATAGATCACAATGTGTCCCTAGCAAGCCTCTAGTTGGCTAACTCGTTAGTCAATAGATGATCATGGTTTCCTGGTCATGGGCATTAGATGTCATTGATAACGGGATCACATCATTGGGAGAATGATGTGATGGACAAGACCCAATTCTAAGCATAGCACTAGATCGTATTGTTCGTATGCTAAAGCTTTTCTAATGTCAAGTGTCTTTTCCTTCGACTGTGAGATTTTGCAACTCTCGGATACCGTATGAGTGTTTTGGGTGTATCAAACACCACAACATAACTGGGTGACTATAAAGGTGCACTAGGGTACCTCTGAAAGTGTCTGTTGGGTTGGTACGAATCGAGATCGGGATTTGTCACTCCGTGTGAAGGAGAGGTATCTCTGGGCCCACTCGGTAGAACATCATCATGAGCTCAATGTGACTAAAGGAGTTAGTCACACGATGACGTGCTACGGAACGAGTAAAGAGACTTACCGGTAACGAGATTGAACAAGGTATAGGTATACCGACGATCGAATCTCGGGCAAGTTCTATACCGACAGACAAAGGGAATTGTATACGGGATTGATTGAATCCTTGACATCGTGGTTCATCCGATGAGATCATCGTGGAGCAAGTCGGAGCCACCATGGGTATCCAGACCCCGCTGATGGTTATTGGCCGGAGAGGTGTCTCGGTCATGTCTGCCTGTCTCCCGAACCCGTAGGGTCTACACACTTAAGGTTCGATGACGCTAGGGTTATAGGGCATTGTTATACGAGGTTATCGAAAGTTGTTCGGAGTCCCGGATGAGATCCCGGACGTCACGAGGAGCTCCGGAGGTAAAGATTGATATATAGGACGGATGGTTTCGGACACTCGAAGTGTTTCGGGCATCACCGGTAACGTACCGGGACCACCGGAGGTGGCCCCGGGGGTCCACCAGAAGGGGGCAACGACCCCGGGAGGCTAGATGGGCCAAGTGCGGGAGGGAACCAGCCCCTAGGTGGGCTGGTGTGCCCCCCACACTCAGCCCAAGGCGCATGAGGTGGAGAGGGGGGAAACCCTAGGCGCTGGTGGGCCTAAGGCCCACCTAGGGGTGCGCCACCCCCTCCCCTTGCCCTGGCCGCCGCACCTCCCATCTGGGGGGGCTTCCGCACCACCTAGGGTGGGAACCCTAGGGGTGGCACCCCCTCCCCTCCTCCTATATATACTGGGGGTTTCGGGGCTGTTTTGCACACAGTTTTCCCTCTCCCTCGGCGCAGCCCTGCTCTTCTTTCTCCTCCTCTGTGCCGGTGCTTGGCGAAGCCCTGTCGGGAGACCTCGTCTCTCCATAGACACCACGCTGTCGTGCTGCTGTAGATCTTCCCCAACCTCTCTCTCCTCCTTGCTGGATCAAGGTGCGAGAGACGTCACCGGGCTGCACGTGTGTTGGACGCGGAGGTGCCGTAGTTCAACACTAGATCGGAATCACACCGCGATCTGAATCGCCGCGAGTACGACTCCATCAACCGCGTTCTAGTAACGCTTCTGCTTAGCGATCTTCAAAGGTATGAAGATGCATTCACCCCTCTCTCGTTGCTGGTCTCTCCATAGGAAGATCTGAATATGCGTAGGAAAATTTTGAATTTATGCTACGTTACCCTACAGTGGCATCCGAGCCAGGTTTTCTATGTGTAGATTCTATGCACGAGTAGAACACAAAAGGTTGTGGGCAATGATTTGTCAATTCCTTACCGCTACTAGTCTTATTATTTTCTGGCGGTATTGTATGATGAAGCGGCCCTGACCGACCTTACACGTACGCTTACGTGAGACTGGTTCCACCGACAGACATGCACACCGTGCATAAAGGTGGCTAGCGGGTGTTTGTCTCTCCTACTCTAGTTGGATTGGATTTGATGAAAAGGGTCCTTATGAAGGGTAAATAGCTTTTACATATCATCGTTGTGGCTGTCACGTAGGTAAGAAAGCGTTCTTGCTAGAAACCCAAATCAGCCACGTAAAACTTGCAACAAAAATTAGAGGACGTCTAACTTGTTTTTGCAGGGTTTGACATGTGATGTGATATGGCAAAAGTTGTGATGTTGCATGTATGATGTATGATATGATCATGTTATTGTAATAGGTTTCACGACTTGCATGTCGATGAGTATGACAACCGGCAGGTGCCATATGAGTTGTCTTGATTTATTGTATGAGATGCAACGCCATGCGCTTACTACTTTTCCTTCATTGCTAACGGTTAGCTATAGTAGTAGTGATAGTAGTAGTTGGCGTGACGACTTCACGGAGACACGATGATGGAGATCATGATGATGGAGATCATGGTGTCACGCCGGTGACAATGATGATCATGCGATGCCTGAAGATGGAGATCGAAAGAGCAAAGATGATAATGGCCATATCATGTCACTATATGATTGCATTGTGATGTTTATCATGTTTTTCATCTTATTGCTTAGAACGACGGTAGCATAATAAGATGGTCCCTCTTAAAATTTCTAGAACGTATTCCCCTAAGTGTGCACCGTTGCGAAGGATCGTTGTCTCGAAGCACCACATGATGATCGGGTGTGATAGATTCTAACGTCCGCATACAACGGGTGTAAGCCAGATTTACACACGCGAAACACCTAGGTTGACTCGACGAGCTTAGCATGTACAGACATGACCTCGAATACAAGAGATCGAAAGGTCGAACATGAGTCGTATGGTTGAATACGATCAGCATGAAGTTGCTCACCATGGTGACTAGTCCGTCTCACGTGATGATCGGACACGGGTTAGTCAACATGGATATGTATCACTTAGATGACTAGAGGGATGTCGATTTAAGTGGGAGTTCATACTTAATTTGATTAAATGGACTTAATTGTCACGAACTTAGTCTAAAAGTTGTCTTTATAAATATTGTAGATGGCCAACGTCAACCTCAATTTGAACGCATTCCTAGAGAAAAACAAGCTGAAAGATGATGGTACCAACTATGCAGACTGGGTTCGCAACTTGAAGCTCATCCTTGAAGCAGCTAAAAAGGCTTATGTCCTTGATGCGCCGCTAGGTGACCCTCCCGCTCCTGCAGCAGCCCTGGACATTCTGAATGTCTCGCAAACGCGGAGTGATGACTACTCTCATGTTAGGTGTGGCATGTTATACAGTTTAGAAACGGGGCTCCAAAGGCGTTTTGAGCAACACGGTGCATATGAGATGTTCCAAGAGCTAAAGCTAGTTTTTCAAGCTCATGCCCGTGTCGAGAGATATGAAGTCTCCGAGAAGTTCTTTAGCTCTAAGATGGAGGAGAACAGTTCTGTCAGTGAGCACATACTCAAAATGTCTGGGTTACACGATCGTTCGACTTCACTTGGAGTCGAACTTCCGGATGATGCTATAATTGACAGAATCCTCCAGTCCCTCCCACCAAGATACAAAGGTTTTGTGCTGAACTACTACATGCAAGGGATGGAGAAGACCATTCCCGAGTTGTACTCGATGCTTAAGTCTGCAGAAGTAGAAATCAAGAAAGAGCATCAAGTGTTGATGGTCAACAAGACCACTAGTTTCAAGAAGGGCAAGGGTAAGAAGAACTTCAAGAAAGACGGCAAAGTCGTTGCCGCACCCGGTAAGCCAGATGCCGGGAAGAATAAAAAGAATGGACCCAAGCCTAAGACTGAGTGCTTCTTTTGCAAGGGAAAGGGTCACTGGAAGCGGAACTGCCCCAAATACTTAACGGACAAGAAGGCCGACAACGTTAAAGGTATATGTGATATACATGTTATTGGTTTGTACCTTACCAGCACTCGTAGTAGCTCCCGGGTATTTGATACCGGTGCTGTTGCTCACATTTGCAACTCAAAGCAGGAACTGCGGAATAAGCGGAGACTGGCCAAGGACGAGGTGACGATGCGCGTCGGGAATGGCTCCAAGGTCGATGTGATCGCCGTTGGCACGCTACCTCTACATCTACCGTCGGGATTAGTTTTAAACCTTAATAATTGTTATTTAGTACCAGCTTTGAGCATGAGTATTGTATCAGGGTCTTGCTTAATGCGAGACGACTACTCATTTAAGTCAGAGAATAATGGTTGTTCTATTTATATGAGTGATATGTTTTATGGTCATGCTCCGCTGGTGAATGGTTTATTCTTGATGAATCTCGATCTTGATGTTACGCATATTCATAGTGTGAGTACCAAAAGATGTAAAGTTGATAATGATAGTCCCACAGACTTGTGGCACTACTGCCTTGGTCATATCGGCGTTAAGCGCATGAAGAAGCTCCATACTGATGGACTATTAGAGTCTCTTGACTTTGAATCATTTGACACATGCGAACCGTTCCTCATGGGCAAGATGACTAAGACTCCATTCTCAGGAATAATGGAGAGAGCAACCGACTTATTGAAAATAATACATACTGATGTGTGTGGTCCAATGAACGTTGAAGCTCGCGGTGGCTATCGTTATGTTCTCACTCTCACCGATGATTTGAGTAGGTATGGGTATATCTACTTGATGAAGCACAAATCTGAGACGTTTGAAAGGTTCAAGGAATTTCAGAGTCAGGTCGAGAATCAACGTGACAGAAAAATTAAGTGTCTACGATCTGATCATGGAGGAGAATATTTGAGTCACGAGTTTGGCACACACCTAAGGAAGTGTGGAATCGTTTCACAACTGATGCCGCCTGGCACACCGCAACGCAACGGAGTGTCTGAACGTCGTAATCGCACTTTATTAGATATGGTACAATCTATGATGTCTCTTACCGACTTACCGCTATCATTTTGGGGATACGCATTAGAAACTACAACATTCACTTTAAATAGGGCACCGTCTAAATCCGTTGAGATGACACCGTATGAACTATGGTTTGGCAAGAAACCTAAGTTGTCGTTTCTTAAAGTTTGGGTCTGCGATGCTTATGTGAAGAAACTTCAACCAGAAAAGCTCGAACCCAAAGCGGAGAAATGTGTATTCATAGGATACCATAAGGAAACTATTGGGTATACCTTCTATCTTAGATCCGAAGGTAAAACCTTTGTTGCCAAGAACGGATCCTTTCTAGAGAAAGAGTTTCTCTCAAAAGAAGTAAGTGGGAGGAAGGTAGAACTTGATGAGGTAATTACACCCCCTCTCAAACAGGATAGTAGCGCAGCGCGGGAAGTTGTTCCTGTGGCGCCTACACCAACTGAAGTGGAAGTTAATGATAATGATCATGAAGCTTTGGATCAAGTTACTACTGAACCTCGAAGGTCCACAAGGGTACGCTCCGCACCAGAGTGGTACGGCAACCCTGTGATGGAAATCATGTTGTTGGACAACGGTGAATCTTCGAACTATGAAGAAGCAATGGCGGGCCCGGATTCCAACAAATGGCTTGAAGCTATGAAATCCGAGATAGGATCCATGTGAGAACAAAGTATGGACTTTGGTGGACTTGCCCGATGACCGGCGAGCCATAGAAAATAAATGGATCTTCAAGAAGGAGACTGATGCAAACGGTAATGTGACCGTTTATAAAGCTCGACTTGTCGCAAAGGGTTTTCGACAAATTCAAGGAATTGACTACGAAGAGACTTTCTCTCCCGTAGCGAAGCTGAAATCAGTCCGAATCATGTTAGCAATTGCCTCCTTTTATGATTATGAAATTTGGCAAATGGACGTCAAAACAACGTTCCTTAACGGGAACCTTAAGGAAGAGTTGTATATGATGCAACCAGAAGGTTTTGTCGACCCTAAGGGTGCTAACAAAGTGTGCAAGCTCCAGCGCTCCATGTATGGGCCGGTGCAAGCATCTCGGAGTTGGAACATTCACTTTAATGAGGTGATTAAAGCGTTTGGGTTCATACAGGTTTACGGAGAAGCCTGTCTGTACAAGAAAGTGAGTGGGAGCTCTGTAGCTTTCCTCATACTGTATGTGGATGACATATTATTGATGGGGAATAATACAGAGATGTTGGAGAGTTTGAACAAGAGTTTTTCAATGAAGGACCTTGGAGAAGCTGCATACATATCAGGCATCAAGATCTATAGAGATAGATCAAGACGCCTCATAGGTCTTTCGCAAAGTACATACCTTAACAAGATATTGAAGAAGTTCAATATGGAAAACTCAAAGAAAGGGTTCTTGCCAGTTTTGCAAGGTATGAGATTGAGTAAGACTCAGTCGCCGACCACGGCAACAGATAGAGAGAAGATGAGTTATGCCCCCTACGCTTCAGCCGTAGGCTCTCTTATGTATGACATGCTGTGTACCAGACCTGATATAAACCTTGCCATAAGTTTGGTAGGGAGGTACCAAAGTGATCCCGGTATGGAACACTGGACAGCGGTCAAGAATATCCTTAAATACCTGAAAAGGACTAAGGAAATGTTTCTCATTTATGGAGGTGACGAAGAGCTCGTCGTAAAGGGTTACGTCGACGCTAGCTTTGACACAGATCCGGATGACTCTAAGTCACAGACCGGATACGTATATGTGTTGAATGGTGGGGCAGTGAGCTGGTGCAGCAGCAAGCAAGAAGTCATGGCAGCATCTACATGTGAAGCAGAGTACATAGCTGCTTCAGAAGCGGCTCATGAAGGAATTTGGATGAAGGAGCTCATCACCGACCTTGGAGTGGTTCCAAGCGCGTCGGGTCCAATGATACTCTTCTGTGATAACACTCGGGCCATTGCCATAGCCAAGGAGCCCAGGTTTTACCGGAAGACGAAACACATCAAACGCCGCTACAACTCCATCCAGGACCATGTACAGAGTGGAGTAATAGAGATTTGTAAAGTACACACGGATCTGAATGTCGCATACCCGTTGACTAAACCTCTTCCTCGAGCAAAACATGATCAACACCATAATGCTATGGGTGTTTGATACATCACGATGTAACTAGATTATTGACTCTAGTGCAAGTGGGAGACTGTTGGAAATATGCCCTAGAGGCAATAATAAAATGGTTATTATCATATTTCCTTGTTCATGATAATCGCCTATAGTTCATGCTATAATTGTATTAACAGGAAACAGTAATACATGTGTGAATAAATAGATCAGAATGTTTCCCTAGCAAGCCTCTAGTTGGCTAGCTTGTTAGTCAATAGATGATCATGGTTCCCTGGTCATGGGCATTAGATGTCAATGATAACGGGATCACATCATTGGGAGAATGATGTGATGGACAAGACCCAATCCTAAGCGTAGCGCTAGATCGTATTGTTCTTATGTTAAAGCTTTTATAATGTCAAGTGTCTTTTCCTTCGACCATGAGATTGTGCAACTCTCGGATACCGTAGGAGTGCTTTGGGTGTATCAAACGTCACAACGTAACTGGGTGACTATAAAGGTGCACTACGGGTACCTCTGAAAGTGTCTGTTGGGTTGGTACGAATCGGGATCGGGATTTGTCACTCCGTGTGACGGAGAGGTATCTCTAGGCCCACTCGGTAGAACATCATCATGAGCTCAATGTGACTAAAGGAGTTAGTCACATGATGACGTGCTACGGAACGAGTAAAGAGACTTACCGGTAACGAGATTGAACAAGGTATAGGTATACCGACGATCGAATCTCGGGCAAGTTCTATACCGACAGACAAAGGGAATTGTATACGGGATTGATTGAATCCTTAACATCATGGTTCATCCGATGAGATCATCGTGGAGCAAGTGGGAGCCACCATGGGTATCCAGACCCCGTTGATGGTTATTGTCCGGAGAGGTGTCTCGGTCATGTCTGCCTGTCTCCCGAATACGTAGGGTCTACACACTTAAGGTTTAATGACGCTAGGGTTATAGGGAATTGTTATACGAGGTTATCAAAAGTTTTTCGGAGTCCCGGATGAGATCCCGGATGTCATGAGGAGCTCCAGAATTGTCCGGAGGTAAAGATTGATATATAGGACGAATGGTTTCAGACACCGGAAGTGTTTCGGGCATCACCGGTAACGTACCGGGACCACCAGGACCACCGGAGGTGGCCCCGAGGGTCCACCGGAAGGGGCAACGACGCCGGGAGGATAGATGAGCCAAGTGCGGGAGGGAACCATCCCCTAGGTGGGCTGGTGCGCCCCCCACACTCAGCCCAAGGCGCAGGAGTTGGAGAGGGGGGAAACCCTAGGCGTTGGTGGGCCTAAGGCCCACCCAGGGGTGCGCCACCCCCTCCCCTTGCCCTGGCCGCCGCACCTCCCATCTGGGGGGCTGCCGCACCACCTAGGGGTGGCACCCCCCTCCCCTCCTCCTATATATAGTGGGGGTTTCGGGGCTGTTTTGCACACAGTTTTCCCTCTTCCTCGGCGCAGCCCTGCTCTTCTTTCTCCTCCTCTCTGTCGGTGCTTGGCGAAGCCTTGCCGGGAGACCTCGTCTCTCCATCGACACCATGCCGTCGTGCTACTGGAGATCTTCCCCAACCTCTCCCTCCTCCTTGCTGGATCAAGGTGCAGGAGACGTCACCGGGCTGCACGTGTGTTGAACACGGAGGTGCCGTAGTTCGGCACTAGATCGGAATCACACCGCGATCTGAATCGCCGCGTGTACGACTCCATCAACCACGTTCTAGTAATGCTTCCGCTTAGCGATCTTCAAAGGTATGAAGATGCACTCACCCCTCTCTCGTTGCTGGTCTCTCCATAGGAAAATCTCAATATGCGTAGGAAAATTTTGAATTTATGCTACGTTACCCTACACTTTCACCATCTTTCATCGCATACTTGAAAACTCCCTTCATACGAAACTCATCATAAGCTGATTAGAGTGGTTAGTACCCATGATAAAATAATTCATTATCTACTGGAAATTAAGATTTTCATGAAAAGCCATTGTTTCTCATAATTGCCAAAAGGTTTTTGCAAAGTAAAAGCAAGATTAAGATTTGCAAAATGATGAAAACGCAAAACGTGGCAGAATCTGTGGAAAACAAAACAACAAGTAGTATATAATGTTTTCGGGCACTTATGTAACTGAAATCAAAAAAATCAGGACGGATTCCAGAAAGACAATTATATAGAGCATGATTTCACAAATTCAAATCAAAAAGATGATTTGGTGATTTTTGGCAAATTTTTCTGTCAAGCACACAGAATCTGTTTCTCGACAGCATGTCACAACTTTTGAACTTTCTTGCAATGAGAGGCTAAAACTTGGCACAAAGCTTGAAAATAAAGATACAATGATGTTGCTACAATAGTAACAAGCATCAAGACCACTAAAAACTTAAAGTAAAAACTCAAAGTAATGATAACAAGGGTTGTCTCCCTAGAGCTCTTTCTTTATAGCCATAAAGATAGGCTTAAGATTTTAAGGATGCTCTCGTAGGAATAAGAGTTGTAGAACAAAAGAGAGCATCAAGAAGCAAATACCAAAAACATTTAAGTCTAACATGCTTCCTATGCATAGGAATATTGTAATAGAATAATTCATTGAAGCACAAAGCAATAAGCATAGGAAGGCAAAACAATGCAACTTCAAAATCTTCGACATAAACAGAGGGAACTTGATATTATTAAAATATCTATAAGCATATGTTCCCTTCTCATAATAATTTTTAGTAGGATCATGAATAAACTCAACAATATAAGTATCACATAAAGCATTGTTACCATGATCCACATGCAAAAAGGTACTCTTAGTCTCCACATAAGCATAATCTTTCTCATTGGTAATAGTGGGAGTAGGACTATCATTATCATCATGATAATCATCATAGCAAATTTTCTCCTCAAAAGTTGGGGGACTAAAAATATCATATTCATCAAACCCGTCATCCCCAAGCTTAGAGCTTTCCATGTCATTAGCAATATTAGTATTCAAAGGAAGCATACTAATAACATTTCCACCATCATAATTGTTATGCAAATAATGAAGTTCCATAGGTTTTTTAATTTTCTCCTCAAACACTTCATGTCCTAGTTCGAGATAAAGTTTATAAAGCTCTCTCATATTTTTGTTGTTTTCCATTAAGCCTAACTAGTGAAAATAAAAACAAGAAACAAAAAGATTTAATTGCAAGATCTAAAGATACACCTTCAAGCACTCACCTCCCCAGAAACGACGCCAGAAATAGCTTGATGTCTACCCACGCTTCTATTCTTGTAGACTATGTTGGGCCTCCAAGCGCAGAGGTTTGTAGGACAGCAGCAATTTCCCTCAAGTAGATGACCTAAGGTTTATCGAACTCAGGGAAGTAGAGGTTGAAGATTGTCTCTCTCAAGCAACCTTGCAATTAAGAAACGAGAAGTTTCTTGTGTGCCCAACACACCTAATACAATGGTAAATTCTATATGTGATGTTGTATTACCGAGTGGGCCCCGAGATACCTCTCCGTCACATGGAGTGAAAAATCCCAGTCTTGATCCATGCTAACTCAACGGACACCTTCGGAGATACCTTTAGAGCACCTTTATAGTCACCCAGTAACGTTGTGACGTTTGATACACACAAAGTATTCCTCCGGTGTTAGTGAGTTACATGATCTCATGGTCATAGGAATGAATACTTGACACGCAAAAAACAATAGCAACAAAATGACACTATCACATGCTATGTTTATAATTTGGGTCTTGTCCATCACATGATTCTCCTAATGATGTGATCAAGTTATCAAGTAACAACACTTGCATATGGTCAGAAAACCTTAACCATCCTTGAGCAACTGGCTAGCCAAGTAGAGGCTTACAAGGGACATTGTTTTGTCTATGTATCCACACATGTATCTATGTTTTCATTCAATACAATTGTAGCATGGATAATAAACGATTATCTTGAAATAGGAAATATAATAATAACTATTTTATCATTGCCTCTAGGGCATATTTCCTAGAGTCAACAATCTAGTCTCACATCGCTATGTGATTTACATTGGAAATAATCTAACACCCATGATGTGATTTACATTGGAATGAATCTAACACCCAATAAACTTTTAATACTGGCAAAAACCCTTCTTGGACTACTCCATTTTGAACTTCTTCAAAACTTTATCAAGGTATGTGCTTTGTGAAAGTCCTATTAGGCGCCTCGATCTATCCCTATAGATCTTAATGCCTAATATGTGTGCAGCTTCTCCTAGGTCTTTCATTGAAAAACATTTGTTCAAGTAATCTTTTACGCTCTCTAAAAAGTCCACATTGTTTCCAATCAACAATATGTCATCCACATATAATATTAGAAACGCCACAGAGCTCCCATTCACTTTCTTGTAAATACAAGATTCTCCAACAACTTGTATAAACCCAAATGCTTTGATCACCTCATCAAAGCGCTTATTCCAACTCTGAGATGCTTGCACCAGTCCATAAATGGATCGCTGGAGCTTGCACACTTTGTTAGCATTCTTTGGATCGACAAAACCTTCGGGTTGCATCATATACAACTCTTTCTTAAGAAAACCATTAAGAAACGCCGTTTTGTCATCCATCTGCCAGATTTCATAATCGAAAAATGCAGCTATTGCTAACATGATTCGGACGGACTTAAGCATCGCTACCGGTGAGAACGTCTCATCGTAGTCAACTCCTTGAACTTGTGAGAAACCCTTTGCCACAAGTCGAACTTTATAAATGGTCACATTACCGTCCGCGTCCATCTTCTTCTTAAAGATCCATTTGTTCTGAATAGCCTTGCGACCTTCAGGTAATACTTCCAAAGTCCATACTTTGTTTTCATACATAGATCCTATCTCGGACTTCATGGCCTCCAGCCATTTGTTGGAATTCGGGCCCACCATTGCTTCTTCATAATTCACAGATTCATTGTTGTCTAACAACATGATAGATAAGACAAGATTACCGTACCACTCAGGAGAAGTACATGATCTTGTCGACGTGCGAGATCCGATAGCAACTTGATCCAAAGCTTCATGATCATCATCATTAGCTTCCTCCTCAACCGGCGTCGCTTCGACAGAGGTTTCCCCCTGCCCTGCACCACCATCTAGAGAGAGTAGAGGTTCTACAACCTCATCAAGTTCTATCTTCCTCCCACTCAATTCTTTCCAGAGAAACTCCTTCCCAAGAAAAAGCTCTGTTCTTAGCAACAAACACTTTGCCCTCGGATCTGAGATAGAAGGTGTACCCAACTGTGTCTTTTGGGTAACCTATGAAGACACACTTTTCCGCTTTGGGTTCCAGCTTTTCAGACTGAAGCTTTTTGACATAAGCATCACATCCCCAAACTTTAAGAAACGACAACTTTGGTCTATTGCCATACCATAGCTCATATGGTGTCGTATCAACAGATTTTGACGGTGCCCTATTTAAAGCGAATGCAACTGTCTCTAATGCATAACCCCAAAACGATAACGGCAAATCGGTAAGAGACATCATAGATCGCACCATATCTAACAAAGTACGATTACGACGTTCGGACACACCATTACACTGTCGTGTTCCAGGTGGTGTCAACTGCGAAACTATTCCACATTGTCTTAAGTGATCACCAAACTCGAAACTCAGATATTCGCCCCCTCGATCAGAACGCTGGAACTTGATCTTCTTGTTACGATGATTTTCAACTTCACTCTAAAATTGCTTGAACTTCTCAAACATTTCAGACTTGTGCTTCATCAAGTAGATATCTATATACCTACTCAAATCGTCAGTGAAGGTGAGAAAATAACGATATCCGCCGCGTGCCTCCACACTCATTGGACCGCACACATCGGTATGTATGATCTCCGACAAGTCACTTGCATGCTCCATTGTTCCGGAGAATGGAGTCTTAGTCATCTTTCCCATGAGGCATGGTTCGCACGTGACAAGTGATTCAAAATCAAGTGACTCCAAAATCCCATAGGAATGGAGTTTCTTCATGCCCTTTACTCCAATATGACCTAAGTGGCAGTGCCACAAAAATGTGGCGCTATCATTGTTAACTCTACATCTTTTGGTCTCAATGTTATGTATATGTGTATCATCACAATCAAGATTCAATATGAACAAACCTCTTACATTGGGTGCATGACCATAAAATATATTACTCATAGAAATAGAACAACCATTATTCTCTGACTTAAACGAGTAACCGTCTCGCAATAAACAAGATCCTGATATAATGTTCATGCTTAACGCAGGCACTAAATAACAATTATTTAAGTTCATAACTAATCCTGATGGTAACTGAAGTGAGACTGTGCCGACGGCAATTGCATCAACCTTGGAACCATATCCCACGCGCATCGTCACTTCATCCTTCACCAGCCTTCGTTTATTCCGCAGTTCCTGCTTCGAGTTGCAAATATGAGCAACAGAACCGGTATCAAATATCCACGCACTACTACGAGAGTTGGTTAAGTACACATCAATAACATGTATATCACATATACCTGATTTTTCTTTGGCCGCCTTCTTATCAACCAAATACTTGGGGAGTTGCGCTTCCAGTGACCCATCCCCTTGCAATAATAGCACTCTATTTCCGGCTTAGGTCCAGCCTTGGGTTTCTTCGTCGGATTGGCAACAGTTTTGCCGCTCTTCTTGGAGTTACCCTTCTTGCCTTTGCCGCTTGTCTTGAAACTAGTGGTCTTATTGACCATCAACACTTGATGCTCTTTCTGGAGTTCTGACTCTGCGACTTTCAACATCGCGAATAACTCGCCGGGTGACTTGTTCATCCCATGCATGTTATAGTTCAACACAAAGCTCTCATAGCTAGGTGGCAGTGATTGAAGAATTTTGTCAGTGATAGCCTCTTGTGGGAGTTCAATCCCCAGCTCAGCTAGAAGGTTTGAGTACCCATACATTTTGAGCACATGTTCACTGACAGACGAATTCTCCTCTATCTTGCAAGCATATAATTTATCGGAGGTCTCATACCTCTCGATCCGGGTGTTCTTGTGAAAGATAAACTTCAACTCCTGGAACATCTCATATGCTCCATGATGCTCAAAGCACCGTTGAAGTCCTGGTTCTAACCCATACAAGCCTGCACATTGAACTACTGAGTAGTCCTCCTTACGCGATTGCCAAGCATTCAAAACATCTTTGTCAAACGTAGCGGGTGGTTCATTCCCTAGCGTAGCATCAATGACATAACTCTTTTCCCAGCTTGTAGGATGAGCCTAAGATTACGTGCCCAATCTACAAAGTTGCTTCCATCATCTTTCAACTTAGCTTTCTCTAGGAATGTATTGAAATTCAGGGTTGCTACTGCGTGAGCCATTGATCCACAACATAAAATATTGCAAAGTGGACGTAGACTATGTTCAAGACAATTAAAGTTTAACTAATCAAATTACTAACAAGCTCCCACTCAAATAGACATCCCTGTAGTTACTTGAGTGTGGCATGATCCAAATTCACTAACTCAAGTCCGATCATCACGTGAGTTGAGTATAGTTTTAGTGGTAAACATCTCTATGCTAATCATATCAACTATACAATTCATGCTCAACCTTTCTGTCTCTTGTGTTTCGAGGCCATGTCTGCACATGCTAGGCTCGACAAATTTAACCCGAGTGTTCCGCGTGTGCAACTGTTTTGCACCCGTTGTATGTGAACGTTGAGTCTATCACACCCGATCATCACGTGGTGTCTTGAAATGATGAACTGTTGCAACGGTGCACAGTCGGGGAGAACACAATTTTATCTTGAAATTTTAGTGAGGTATCACCTTATAATGCTACCGTCGTTCTAAGCAAGATAAGGTGCATAAAAGGATTAACATCACATGCAATTCATAAGTGACATGATATGGGCATGATCTTGTGCTTCTTGATCTCCATCACCAAAGCACCGGCATGATCTTCTTGTGACCGGCGTCACACCATGATCTCCATCATCGTGCCGCCATCGAGGTTGTCGTGCTATCTATGCTATTACTACTAAAGCTACAACCTAGCGATATAGTAAACGCATCTGCAAACACAAACATTAGTTTAAAGACAACCCTATGGCTCCTGCCGGTTGCTGTAGCATTGACGTGCAAGTCGATATTAACTATTAAAACATGATCAACAAACGTAAATCCCAAGTGACTCACAGGATAGAGCTATGCTCCCCGGCAACGGTGCCAGAAAAAGGTCTTGATAACCCACAAGTATAGGGGATCGCAACAGTTTTCGAGGGTAGAGTATTCAACCCAAATTTATTTATTCTACACAAGGGGAGCCAAAGAATATTCTCGAGTTTTAGCAGTTGAGTTGTCAATTCAACCACACGTGAAAGACTTAGTATCTGCAGCAAAGTTTTAGTAGCAAAGTAGTGTGATAGTAACGGTAGCAGCGGTAACAGTAGCAGTAGTGACAGTAGTAGCGGTAAAGTAACTTAGCAAGGACCAATATAGGAAAAGCTCGTAGGCATTGGATCGGTGATGGATAATTATGTTGGATGACATTCATGATATAACAGTGATAACATAGGGTGATATGTAACTAGCTCTAGTTCGTCAATGTTATGTAGGAATGTATTCCGTATATAGTCATACGTGCTTATGGAAAAGAACTTCATGACATCTTTTGTCCATCCTTTCCATGGCAGCGGGGTCCTAATGGAAACTAAGGGATATTAAGGTCTCCTTTTAATAGAGAACCGGAACAAAGCATTAGCACATAGTGAATACATGAAGTCCTCATACTATGGTCATCTCCGGGAGTGGTTCCGGCTATTGTCACTCCGGGGTTGCCGGGTCATAACACATAGTAGGTGACTACATCTTGCAAGATAGGATCAAGAACACACATATATTGATGAAAACATAATAGGTTCAGATCTGAAATCATGGCACTCGGGCCCTAGTGACAAGCATTAAGCATAGCAAAGTAGTAGCAACATCAATCTTAGAACATAGTGGATACTAGGGATCAAACCCCATCAAAACTAACTCGATTACATGATAGATCTGATCCAACCCATCACCATCTAGCAAGCCTACGATGAGATTACTCACGAACGATGAAGAGCATCATGGAATTGGAGATGAAGGATGGTTGGTGATGACGACGACGTCGATTTCCCCTCTCCGGAGCCCAGAACGGACTCCAGATCTGCCCTCCCGAGGAAGAACAGGTGGTGGCGGCGGCTTCGTGTTGTGAAACGCGATGAACTCTTCTCTCTTAATATTTCCTGGGCGAGAGCGGCTTTATAGAGTTGGAGTTGGAGGCTGGACAGCTACGTGGGCCCCACAAGCCTGCCGGGCGCGCCCTAAGGGGGGGGGGCGCCTCCTGGGCTTGTGGGCCCCTGGCTCTGTGTCTTCAGGTAATTCTTGCACCAGTATTTTTTTATATATTCCACAAAAAATCCTCATAAGTTTCCAGGTCATTCTGAGAAATTTTATTTCTGCACAAAAACAACACCATGGCAATTCTGCTGAAAACATAGTTAGTCCGGATTAGTTCCATTAAAATCATGCATATTAGAGTCCAAAACAAGGGCAATAGAGTTTTGAAAAGTAGATATGATGGATATATATCAACTCCCCCAAGCTTAAAGCCTTGCTTGTCCTCAAGAAATTCAGTTGACAAACTGAAAGAGACAAAAGAAAAACTTTTACGAACTCTGTTTGACCTTGTTGTAGTAATTATGTCTAACTCATATTCGGATTTTCAGCAAGATCATAAGCTAACCACACAAGCAATAACATTTAGGTCTCATGATGTACTCATATCAATGGCATAATCAACTAGCGAGCAATAATAATAAGTTTCAAACATCAACACTTCAATCAAAACAATCATAATACAATATGAACACATGGTATCTCGCTAGCCCTTTCCGAGACCGCAAAACATAAATGCAGAGCACCTTCAAAGACCAAGGGCTGACTGAACATTGTAATTCATGGCAAAGAAGATCCAGTCATAGTCATACTCAATATCAATTAATATCAAAGCATAAAAATGACGGAGGTGCTCTCTAACTAGTGCTTTTTAATAAGAAGAGGATGACTCAACAAAAACGTAAATAGATAGGCCCTTCGCAGAGGGAAGCATTGATTTGCAGAGGTGCTAGAGCTCAAGCTTTTTAAAACAAAGATAAATAATTTTGGGTGGCATGGTTTCATTGTCAACGCGATGACCAAGAGTTTTCACCATCTTCCATGCTACACATATTATAGGCGGTTCCCAAACAGAAAAGTAAAGTTTTGACTCCCCCACCACCAATCAATCACAGTCAACGACTAGCCGAATCCTCGGGTGCCGTCCATACCAACAACAATCCACGGGGAGTTTTGTTTGCAATTATATTTTTGATTTGAGCATGGAACTGGGCATTCCTATTACCGGCCCCTTTCTCGTGAGTGATAGTGAATAAACACGTATCGAGGATAACACGCCTAGCATGGAAGATACTGACCGCCCCTTGTCACCACATGAGCAGTTCAGGCATACAAAACAGATTATTATTTGAAGGTTTAGCGAGTGGCACATGCAAATTTACTTGGAACGGCAGGTAGATACCGCATATAGGTAGGTATGGTGGACGCATATTATGGAACAACTTTGGCTTTATGGAAGTGGATGCACACGCAGTATTCCCGCTTAGTACAAGTGAAGGCTAGCAAAAGAGTGAGAAGCGACCAACTAGAGAGCGACAACAGTCATTAATATGCATTGAAATTAACCAATGTTGAGTGCAAGCATGAGTAGGATATAAATCATCATAAACATGAATATCGTAGAGGCTCTGTTGATTTTTTTCCAACTACATGGGTGAACATGTGCCAAGTCAAGCCACTTGAATGAGTCAAAGGAGGATACCATCCTATCATACTACATCATAGTCATCTTGAAATTCATGTTGGCATCCAAGACAAACCATTATAAGCTCCTAGCTAATTAAGCATGGCATCAGAAACTATGATCTCTAAGTTGTCATTGCAAACATGTTTCTCTCATAACAATGCTGAATTAGGAACAATGAGCTAGTCATATTTACAAAAACAGAATAGGTCGAGTTCATACCAACTTTTCCAGGCTCAGTCACTTCATCATATATTGTCATTATTGCCTTTCACTTGCACGACTGAATGATGTGAATAATAATGAGAGTGTTCGTGCATTGGACTAAGCTGGAATCTGCAAGCAAACTCAGAGGAGAAGACAAAGTAATACAGGCTCTCTGACGGATAAACAATTATGCATATGGGAGCCACTAAACATTTTAATCATGGTCTTCTACCTTGACCCAAAGAAAAAGAAAACTATTTACACGGAAAAGCTCCCAACAAGCAAAAGAAGAACGGGAAATATTTTTGGGTTTTCTTTTTAATTACCACTAAGCAAGCTGGAAAGTAAACTTACAACTAATTTTTTTTGTTTTTCTCAAATTTAAACAAACACACAAGAAGAAAGCGAGAAAAAGAAATAAACTAGGATGGATGATACAATGGCAAAGTGTGAACACCGACTATCAAAGTGAATGTGTGAGCATGAATATAAAGTCGGTGAGAAACATGTAATCCCTCAAGCTTAGGCTTTTGGCCTAAGTTGGTCTACTCCCACGGCTGGTCCGGGCAATATCCAAAATCATAATGGGGGTTATACGGGAACACGGCAGCTACCGCCAGAATAGCTGCCTCACGGAGGCGAGCAACCTTCGCCTCCCTCTCATACTTCTCTGCCTCTCGTGTGGTTATGTAATATCTCCATTTTCCCTGAAAGTCAAAGAAGGCAGGAGCAGGAAGGGTAATATGGAAAACACGTAGTCGGTTAAATATTAACCGGTATAGGAGGGATTCATTATCCCTCTCAAGGAACTGATAACATATCATAGCGGCGCGATCAAGGAAAGCTGTATGGAGCGGGGGATCTCCTGTGCGGAAGGGTATTCCAATAAAATTTGCTTGCGAGTGGCATAGATCCCACCAAAGAAATCCCCTTCATTAGCATTATTATTTAGCCTCCTCGCAATTATAGCTCCCACGTTGAAACTTCTATCACTCATTACTGCACTCTTAAGAATACTAAGGTCAGGTGCGCAGAGGTGACTATGCTCATGCTTGCCGTTAATGCATCTACCTATGAAGAGGGCAAAATAATGTAAGGTAGGAAAATGAATGCTCCTCATGGTAGCCTGCGTAGTATCTCTAGTTTCTCCAACAGTTATACCAGAAATAAAATCTCTAACCGAAGATTTAGGAGGGTCATTGGGACTACCCCAATCAGGTATCTTGCAAATTCTGTTAAAATCCCCTAAATCCATGGTATACAATTTGTCATAAAGATCAAACAGTATGGATGTGTCACGGCCAACTGAAACTTTGAATCTATGAACAAAAGAGGCAGTGAGTGTAGTATACTTTTCACATTTATTGGAGATGAATTCTTCGAGCCCGGCGTTGTGAAGAAATGCATCAAACTCGTCCTTGTAACCTGCATCAATCATGAATTCATCGGAAGGCCATTCACATGGTTGCACCTGTGCGTTCCTCGGCTGATAAGGATCGGGCTCCCGAATCGCGAGACATGGACCGCTTTTGCTTGAGGAACCACCATGATATTTTTTCCTAAACATCTTCTTTTTCTGAAATTTTAGGACTCAAAATAAAAGTGAACAAGGCTCAACAAAACTCATAGAAACTACTCCTACAAGTGCCTAGAGGCCAAATCATGCATCAAAACTACTTGGGACCAACTAAAATTAACATGCAAAGCTCAAGAATAGGGTCACCAGGACAGCAAAAAATGCAATGAATAAAGCACTAGAACAAAAACTAATTGGACCAATGGAGGAGTCACATACCAAGGAACAATTCCCCAAAATAGTTTGGTGAATGGGGCTTTGCACAAGGAGATCGAAAAATGCAGCACATACCAAGCTGTGGAATGATTTTTTTCTGGAGGTAGACGAAGGAGATGGGAGCTGGAATAAGTGGAGGGGGCCACGTGGGGCCCACAAGCCTGTCAGGCACGCCCAGGGGGGGGGGGGGGTAGGCGCGCCTCCTGGGCTTGTGGCCCACTCGTGCATCCCCCTGACTAGCTTTCTATCTCAGAAATTTTCAAATATTCCAGAAAAAATCATACTTGAATTTCAGGGCATTTGGAGAACTTTTATTTTCGGGTCACTTTTATATTGAACGGAAAATGCGGAAAACAGGAAAATAAAGCTAAAATTATTATTTTTCTTCTAAACAACAGAAAGTAAAAGTTGGGAACAGAAGGTTGTGACTCCTAGATTCATCCATCTCGTGGTCATCAAAAGAAATCTGTCAATGAGGTTGATCAAGTCTCCTTGACAAACTTTTTTCGAATCACATAAAAACGGAGAATTTTCGAATAATCACTAGGTTACCTCAACGGGTATGTGCATATCCCCAACAAGTAAATCATACTTCATCTTGACAGTAGGTATAGGGTATTCAAAGCCTCCAATAATAATCGAAGAAGACTTTTCAATAGAATTGATGCAATGAACTCGATATTGTTTCTTCGGAAAGTGCACCGTGTGCTCATTACCATTAACATGGAAAGTGACATTGCCTTTGTTGCAATC
This sequence comes from Hordeum vulgare subsp. vulgare, assembly GCF_904849725.1. Lineage (NCBI taxonomy): Eukaryota > Viridiplantae > Streptophyta > Magnoliopsida > Poales > Poaceae > Hordeum > Hordeum vulgare. Next base: position 185,680,863 of record NC_058519.1, on the reverse strand, counting down.
AATAACAGCCCCTGCAGTGTTTAAAAAGGGTCTTCCAAGGATGACCGCCATGGCATCATCCTCGGGAATATCCAGAATAACAAAGTCCGTTAAGATAGTAACGTTCGCAACCACAACAGGCACATCCTCGCAAATGCCGATAGGAAAAGCAGTTGATTTGTCAGACATTTGCAAAGACATTTCAGTAGGTGTCAACTTATCCAATTCAAGTCTACGATATAAAGAGAGGCATAACACTAACACCGGCTCCAAGATCACATAAAGCAGTTCTAACATAATTTCCTTCAATGGAGCAAGGTATAATGGGCACTTCGGGATCACCTAGTTTCTTAGGAGTCCCACCCTTGAAGGTGTAATTAGCAAGCATGGTCGAAATCTCAACCTCAAGTATCTTCCTTTTATTAGTCACAATATCTTTCATGTACTCCCTGAGTTCCTAAATATAAGTCTTTTTAGATATTTCACTAGCAGACTATATACGGATGTATATAAACATATTTTAAAGTGTAGATTCATTCATTTTACTTCGTATGTAGACTCCTAGTGAAATCTTTTAAAAGACTTATATTTAGGAACAGAGGGAGTACTTAGCATAAGGAGACATTTTAGGCATATTGATGTCAGCTGTGCTTCCCTTGCAATGGTGCCAGAAATACTTCTGCTACCTCAAAAAGATCCCCGACAACGGCGCCAGAAATTGTGGTGTCGATGGCACCAGGAATCCTAGGAAGGGGGGGGGGGCTCCTGGGCTTGTGGGCTCAAGGTTCTGTGTCTTCAGGTAATTCTTGCGCCAGTATTTTTTATATATTCCACAAAAAATCCTCGTAAGTTTCCAGGTCATTTCGAGAACTTTTATTTCTGCACAAAAACAACACCATGGCAATTCTGCTGAAAACACCGTTAGTCCGGATTAGTTCCATTCAAATCATGCAAATTAAAGTCCAAAACAAGGGCAAACGAGTTTGGAGAAGTAGATACGATGGAGACGTATCATTGGTCGATGAAACCAGTCTCTTGTAAGCGTACGAGTAATGTCGGTCCGGCCCGCTTCAATCCATCAATACCGCCGAATACAGAAAATACTAAGGAGGGCAGCAAATCAAACATCAGCGCCCACAAAATTTGTGTTCTACTCGAGATAACATCTACGCATGAACCTAACTCATGATGCCATTGTTGGGGAACGTTGCATGGGAAACAAAAAAATTCCTACGCACACGAAGACCTATCATGGTGATGTTCATCTATGGGAGGGAGATCGGATCCACATACCCTTGTAGATCGCTAAGCGGGAAGCGTTAAGAAACGCGGTTGATGTAGTGGTACATCTTCATAACTCAAATCACCGTCGTCCCACGATCCGTCCCGATCTAGTACCGAACGGACGGCACCTCCGTGTTTAGCACATGTACAGCTCGATGACAATCTCCACCCTCTTGATCCAGCAAGAGAGACATGGAAGTAGATGAGCTCTCCGACAGTGTGACGACGCGCCGGTGATGGTGATGATATATTCCTAGAGGGCTCCGCCCGAGCTCCGCAAAAATCTGATCTAGAGGAAGAATTACGTGGTATAGGTTTGAGTTGCACGTGGCAAAGTTGTGTCTCAAAAGCCCTAAAACCACCAATATATAGGAGGAGGGGAGGGGCTACCCTTGGGGCTCAAGGGATCCCCAAGGGCGACGGCCGAGAGGAGGAGGTGGACTCCCACCCCAATTCGGTTTGGGGGAAGGAGTCCACTCCTTCCTTCCCACCTCCCTCTTTCCTTTTTTTCTTCTTTCCTTTGGTTTTTTCTTCTTGTGGCGCCGTAGCCCACTTGGGCTGGACTCATAATCCCACTAAGGGCTGGTGCACCACCCTAGGGCTACTGGGCTCACTCTCGGGTGGGTGGGCCCCTCCCGGTGAATATCCGGAACCCATTCGTCACTCTCGGTAATGCCCGAAATCTTTTCGGTGACCAAATGAAACCATCCTATATATCAATCTTCGTTTCCGGACCATTTCAGAAACCCTCATGGCATCCGTGATCTCATCCGGGACTCCGAACAACCTTCGGTCACCAACACATATAACTCAACTATACCAAAACGTCACCGAACCTTAAGTGTGCAGACCCTGCGGGTTCGAGAACTATGCAGACATGACCCGAGACACTCCTCGGTCAATATCCAATAGCCTGACCTGGATGTCCATATTGGATCCTACATATTCTACGAAGATCTTATCAGTTGAACCTGTGTGCGAAGGATTCATATAATCCTGTATAACATTCCCTTTGTACTTCGGTATGTTACTTGCCCGAGATTTGATCGTCGGTATCATTATACCTATTTCAATCTCGTTATCGATAAGTCCCTTTACTCGTTCTGTAATACAAGATCTCATGACTTAAACTTGAGTCAAATTGCTTGCAAGGCTTGTACGTGATGTTGTATTACCGAGTGGGCCCCGAGATACCTCTTCATCACACGGAGTGACAAGTCCCAGTCTTGATCCATGCTAACTCAACGGACACCTTCGGAGATACATGTAGAGCACCTTTATATTCACCCAATAATGTTGTGACGTTTGATACACACAAGGTATTCCTCCGGTGTCAGTGAGTTACATGATCTCATGGTCATAGGAATGAATACTTGACACGCAGAAAACAATAGCAACAAAATGACACGATCACATGCTACGTTTATAATTTGGGTCTTGTCCATCACATGATTCTCCTAATGATGTGATCGAGTTATCAAGTGACAACACTTGCATATAGTCAGAAAACCTTAACCATCCTTGATCAACTGGCTAGCCAATTAGAGGCTTACTAGGGACATTGTTTTGTTTATGTATCCACACATGTATCTATGCTTTCATTCAATACAATTATAGCATGGATAATAAACGATTATCTTGAAATAGGAAATATAATAATAACTATTTTATCATTGCCTCTAGGGTATATTTCCAACAATAAACGATGTAACAATGGTGAGAAATAGGGCCTAGGCTTCATACTTTCACTAGTGGCAACTCCCAACAACATTAACATAGTCTAATCACATGATATTTGCACTAAAACGTGCAATGGAGACGTACTTGGAGGTCATTCCTTTGTGATCAAGAGAGGACGAGAATTATGTAGGGCTACAAAAGCACACCTCAGAGTTCGTAGTTCTCTTCTATGGATTTTCCAATGTCATGGTAACCATCCAAAGAGAGTACCACAATCACCACAACATATCTCAAGGATAGTCAAAGACAAGAACCAAGAGACTCTCAATCTTCAACCAATTCACAAAAGAGGAAATCACTCATGAAAATATTCTTCTAATCCATGTCCAATAGATTGCTGTTACCATGGTCTCAAGGATTATACTAGATAAGATCAAGTAAGTACATCAATCCAATACATAGAAGAAGGGGAAACATCATGGGATCACCCTAGATTAACATAGCCTATGATCACAATCAAGATCACATCATGAGAGAGAGAGATGACCACATAGCTACACGTAGAATACCTCAGCCCCGAGGGAGACTATTCACACATGGCCATGGTGAGCAAGAGGTTGATGGAGAGGTGCAGCCCGGAGAGGAGACGACGGCCACGACGGCGGCCACGATCCTTGTGTTAGAAATATGCCCTACAGGCAATAAAAAATTAGTTATTATTATATTTCTTTGTTCGTGATTATCTTTTATTATCCATGCTATAATTGTATTGATTGGAAACACCAATACATGTGTGGATACATAGACAAAACACTATCCCTAGTAAGCCTCTAGTTGACTAGCTAATTGATCAAAGATGGTCAAGGTTTCCAAACCATAGACAAGTGTTGTCACTTGATAACGAGATCACATCATTAGGAGAATCATGTGATGGACAAGACCCAAACTATGAATGTAGCATATTGATCGTGTCGTTTTATTGCTATAGTTTTCTACGTGTCAAGTATTTGTTCCTATGACCATGAGATCATATAAGTCACTGGAACTGGAGGAATGCCTTGTGTGTATCAAACTTCACTACTTAACTGGGTGACTATAAAGGTGCTCTACAGGTATCTCCGAAGGTGTCTGTTGAGTTAGTATGGATCAAGACTGGGATTTTTCACTCCGTGTGACGGAGAGGTATCTCAGGGCCCACTCGATAATACAACATCACACACAAGCCTTGCAAGTAATGTGACTAAGTGTAAGTCGCGGGATCTTGTATTATGGAAACGAGTAAAGAGACTTGCCGGTAACAAGGTTGAAATAGGTATGCGGATACCGATGATCGAATCTCGGGCAAGTAACATACCGAAGGACAAAGGGAATGACATATGGGATTATATGAATCCTTGACACCGAGGTTCAACCGATAAGATCTTCGAGAATATGTAGGATCCAATATGGGCATTCCGGTCCCGCTATTGGATATTGACCGAGGAGTGCCTCGGGGCCTGTCTACATAGTTCTCGAACCCGCAGGGTCTGCACACTTAAGGTTCAATGATGTTTTAGTATAGTTGAGTTATATGTGTGGTTACCGAATGTTGTTCGGAGTCCTAGATGAGATTACAGACGTCTCGAGGGTTTTCGGAATGGTCCGGAGACGAAGATTGATACATAGGATGACTTCATTTGGTTACCGGAAAGTTTTTGGGCATTACCGAGAATGTACCGGGAGTGACGAATGGGTTCCAGAAGTTCACCGGGAGGGGGGCAACCCTCCCAGGGGAAGCCCAAAGGACTTATGGGTGGCGCACCGGCCTTTAGTGGGATGGTGGGACAGCCCAATAAGTCCTATCGCCATAGAGAGAAAACCAAAGAAAGAGAAAAAGGAAAAGGTGGGAAGGAAAAGAAGGACTCCACTTTCCAATCCTATTTTGAGTAGGATTGGAGTAGGAGTCCTACTCCTCCTCTTGACTGGCGCACCTTGGGGGCTTGGCCCTCAGGAAAGTCCCTCCCCCTCCCTCCTATATATACTGGTGATTTAGGGATGATTTGAGACAACTTTTCCACGTGCAACTCAGATCTAGACACCATAGTTTTACCTCTAGATCGTATTTCTGCGGAGCTCGGGCGGAGCCCTGTAGGAGTAGATTCTTCACCACCACCAGAGCGCCGCCACGCTGCCGGAGAACTCATCTACTTCTCTGTCTTGCTTGCTGGATCAAGAAGGCCGAGATCATCGTCGAGCTGTATGTGTGCTGAACGCGAAGGTGCCGTTTGTTCGGCACTAGATCAGAGCGGATCGTGGAACGTATCACGGGACGGTTCGTGGGATGGTTCGGGGGCGGATCGAGGGACGTGAGGATGTTCCACTACATCAACCGCGTTTCTTAACGCTTCCTGTTGTGCGATCTACAAGGGTACGCAGATCCAAATCTCCTCTCGTAGATGGATATCACCATGATAGGACTTCGTGTGCGTAGGAATTTTTTTGTTTCCCATGCAACGTTTCCCAACAGTGGCATCATGAGTTAGGTTCATGCGTAGCTGTTATCTCGAGTAGAACAAAAAGGGTTTTGTGGACGGTGATGTTCGATTTGCTCCCCTCCGTAGTCTTTTCTCGATTCAGCGGTATTGGATTGAAGTGGCCCGGACCGACATTATTCGTACGCTTACGAAAGACTGGTTTCATCGATTGACATGCAACCTCGTAGCATAAAGATGACTGGCAGGTGTCGGTTTCTTCAACTTTAGTTGAATTGGTTTTGACCGAGGCGGTCCTTGGAGAGGTTAAATAGCAATTTTCACATCTCCGTTGTGGTTTTTGCGTAAGTAAGATGCGATCTACTATATACCCATAGCACCCACGTAAAACATGCAAAACAATTAGAGGACGTCTAACTTGTTTTTGCAGGGTATGCTTGTGATATGATATGGCCAATGACGTGATGTGATATATTGGATGTATGAGATGATCATGTTGTAATAGTTAATATCGACTTGCATGTTGATGGTACGGCAACCGGCAGGAGTCATTGGGTTGTCTTTAAACTAACGTTTGTGTTTGCAGATGCGTGTACTATATTGCTAGGACATAGCTTTACTAGTAATAGCATAAGTAGCACGACAACCCCGATGGCGACACGTTGATGGAGATCATGATGATGGAGATCATGGTGTGGCGTGCTACTGCAACAAAAGACCTTCCAACAACTCCAGAAACACGTGCTGATTGGAGACTGTTCTTGTCTTGATTCTCCTCAGCAACGGCACCAGGAATCCTTCTGCTACGGCTACGCCTTTAGGGACTTCCTAGGCAAATATGCAAAGGATTTCCCCGTGGCCTTGGAGCCCTGCGTTGGTGTTCCCTCGAAGCAGAAAGGGTGATGTAGCGCAGCGGTGGTAAGTATTTCCCTCAGTTTTGAGAACCAAGGTATCGATCCAGTGAAGGAGTATCACAAGTGCCTGCACAAACACAAAGAACCTGCTCCCAACGCTATGAAGGGGCTGTCAATCCCTTATAGATTGTTCGCAAAGTGAGAACTTAAAGCAACAAAGTAACAAAGCAAAGTAAAAACGGAGGTGTAAACGATAGATGTGAATAGACCCGGGGGCCATAGTGTTTACTAGTGGCTTCTCTCATGAAAGCAAGTAGGCGGTGGATGAACAAATTACTGTCGAGCAGTTGATAGAACCGCACAAAGTCGTGACGTCATCTATGGCAATGATTATATCTATAAGCATCACGTCCAAAACAAGTAGTCCGATACTTTCTGCATCTACTACTGTTACTCCACACGCCGACCGCTATCCAGCATGCATCTACTGTATTAAGTCCAAAAGAACAGAGTAACGCCTTAAGCAAGATGACATAATGTAGATGGACAATCTCATATCAACGACAGAGCCCACCTTGTTACCCTTGATGGCAACTACTCAATGTGTGCCTTGCTGCCCCTACTGTCACTGGGAAAGGTCACCACATGGTAAGAACCCAAAACCAAGCACTTCTCCCATTGCAAGAATCATTGATCTAGTTGGCCAAACAAAACCCAAGACTCGGAGAGACTTACAAGGATATCAAATCACGCATATAAAAAATCAGCAAAGACTCAAATATATATCATAGATAATCTGATCACAAATCCACAATTCATCGGATCTTGACAAACACACCGCCAAAGAAGATTACATCGGATAGATCTCCATGAAGATCATGGAGAACTTTGTATTGAAGATCCAAGAGAGAGAAGAAGCCATCTAGCTACTAACTACAGACCCGTAGGTCTGAAGTGAACTACTCACGAGTCATTGGAGGGGTGATGATGATGATGTAGAAGCCCTCCAACTCCAAAGCCCCCTCCGGCAGGGCACCGGGAAGGGTCTCCAGATGAGATCTCACGGAAACGGAAGCTTGCGGCGGCGGAAAAGTATTTTCGTGGCTCCCTTCATTTTTTTTCTGATTTTTAGGGAATATATAGGCGCAAGATCTAGGTTAGGGGGGCGCCAGGGAGGCCACAAGCCTGCCCACCGCCGCCTCCCTCTAGTGGCGGAGTGGGGGCTTGTGGGCTCCCTGTAGCCCTCCTGGCTTGGCCCATAGTCCCCGTGATCTTCTTCTGTTCGGGAAAAAATCATTTCGGGGATTTTATTCCGTTTGGACTCCGTTCCAAAATCAGATCTGAAAAGAGCCAAAAACACAGAAAAAACAGGAACTCGCACTTGGCACTGAATTAATAAGTTAGTCCCAGAAAAGATATAAAAGGTACATAAAACATCCAAAGATGACAAGATAAGAGCGTGAAACCATCAAAAATTGTAGATACGTTTGAGACGTATCTTGGCGCCGGTGACAAGAAGATCATGCTGGTGGTTTGGTGATGGAGATCAAGAAGCACACGATGTTGGCTATATCATGTCACTTATGAATTGCATGTGATGTTAATCCTTTTATGCACCTTATTTTGCTTAGAACGACGGTAGCATTATGAGGTGATCTCTCACTAAAATTTCAAGACGAAATTGTGTTCTCCCCGACTGTGCACCGTTGCTACAGTTCGTCGTTTTGAGACACCACCTGATGATCGGGTGTGATAGACTCAACGTTCACATACAACGGGTGCAAAACAGTTGCACACGCGGAACACTCGGGTTAAACTTGACGAGCCTAGCATGTGCAGACATGGCCTCAGAACACAAGAGACCAAAAGGTTGAGCATGAATCGTATAGTTGATAGTATTAGCATAGAGATGCTTACCACTGAAACTATTCTTGACTCACATGATGATCGGACTTGAGATAGTGGATTTGGATCATGTACCACTCAAATGACTAGAGAGATGTACTTTTCGAGTGGGAGTTCCTAAGTAATATGATTAATTGAACTAATTATCATGAACATAGTCTAATGGTCTTTGCGAATTACGATGTAGCATGCGCTATAGCTCTACTGTTTTTATATGTTCCTAGAGAAAATTTAGTTGAAAGTTGATAGTAGCAACTTTGCGGACTGAGTCCGTAAAACTGAGGATTGTCCTCATTGCAGCGCAGAAGGCTTATGTCCTTAATTCACCACTCGGTGTGCTGCACCTCGGGTGTCGTCTGTGGATGTTGCGAACATCTGACATACACGTCTTTGATGACTACATGATAGTTCAATGCGCAATACTTAATGGCTTAGAAGCAAGGCGCCGAAGACGTTTTGAAAACGTTGCAGAATATAAGAGATGTTCTAAGATATGAAATTGATATTTCATGCTCGTGCCCTTGTTGAGAGGTATAAGACCTCCGACAAGATTCTTTGATTACAAAGTAAAGGAGAAAAGCTCAAATTGTTGAGCATGTTCTCAAATTGCCTGAGTACAACAATCACTTGAATCAAGTGGGAGTTAATCTTCCAGACGAGATAGTGATGGTTCTCCAAAGTCACTGCCACTAAGCTGCTAGGGCTTCGTGATGAACTATAAACAAATCAAGGACTCATATGATGATCCTTGAGTGATTCGCAATGTTTGGCACTGCGAAAGTAGAAATCAAGAAGGAGCATCAATTGTTGATGGTTAGTAAAACCACTAGTTTCAAGAAGGGCAAGGGCTAGAAGGGATACTTCATGAAACGGAAAACCAGTTGCTGCTCTAATGAAGAAACCCAAAATTGAACCCAAACCCGAGACTAAGTGCTTCTGTTATGAGGGGAACGATCACTGAGGCGGAGCTACCCTAGATACTTGGTAGATAAGAAGGCTGGCAAAGTTGACAGAAGTATATTTGATATACATGATATTGATGTGTACTTTACTAGTACTCCTAGTAGCACGAGGGTATTGGATATCGGTTCGGTTGCTAAGTGATTAGTAACTCGAAATGAAAGCCATGGTATAAACGGAGACTAGCTAAAGGCGAGGTGACGATACGTGTTGGAAGTGTTTCCAAGGTTGATGTGATCAAACACCGCACGCTCCCTCTATCATCGGGATAGGTGGTAAAACCTAAATAATTGTTATTTGGTGTTTGCATTGAGCATGAACATGATTGGATCATGTTTATTGCAATACGATTACTCATTTAAAGAGAATAATAGTTATTCTATTTGCTTGAATAATTACCCTCAATGGTTTATTGAATCTCGATTGTAGTGTTACACATGTTCATAATATTGGTGCCAAAAGATACAAAGTAATAATGATAGTACCACTTAGTTGTGGCACTGCCACTTGAGTCATGTTGGTATAAAATGCATGAAGAAGCTCCATGCCAATGGATCTTTGTACTCACTCATTTTTGAAACGTTTGAAACATGCAAACCATACCTGTTGGTATAAATGCATGAAGAAGATCCATAGAGATGGATCGTTTGGACTCACTTGATTTTGAATCACTTGAGACATGCAAATCATGCCACATGAAACAAGAGAGTAACTTGTTGGGAGTAATACATTTTTGATGTGTGCAGTCCAATGAGTGCTAAGGCACACAGTGAGTATCGTTATGTTCTTACTTCACTGACGATTTGAGTAGATATGGGAGTATTTACTTGATGAATCACAAGTTTGAAATATAGAAAAGTTCAATGCTATTTCAGAGTGAAGATCGTCGTGACAAGAGGATAAACTGTCTACGATATGATCATAGAGATGAATACCTGAGTTGCGAGTTTTGGTACATAGTTAAAGACAATGTGGAAATTGTTTCGCAATTCATGCCACCTTGAACACCATAGTATGATGGTGTGTTCGAACGTCATAGCTACGCCCTATTTTGATATGGTGCATACTATGATGTCTCTTATCGAATTACAACTATCATTTATGGGTTATGCATTAGAGACAACCGCATTCACTTTAAATAGGGCACCGCATATTTCCGTTGAGATGACACAGTATAGACTATGGTTTAGAGAAACTTAAGCTGTTGTTTCTTAAAAGTTTGGGGCTGCGACGCTTATGTGGAAAAGTTTCAGTCCGATAAGCTCGAACCCAAAGCTGATAAATGCATCTTCATAGGATATCCAAAACAGCTGGATACATCTCCTATCTCAGATCCGGAAGCAAAGTGTTTGTTTCTAGAAATGGATCCTTTCTCGAGGAAAGGTTTCTCTTGAAAGAATTGAGTGGGAGGGTGGTGGAACTTGATGAGGTTAGTGAACCGTCACTTCAACCAGTGTGTAGCAGGGCACAGGAAGATGTTCCTCTGGCGCCTACACCAATTGAAGTGGAAGCTGATGATGGTGATCATTAGAGCTTCGGATCAAGTTACTACAAACCTCGTAGGTCGACAAGGTCGCGTACTACTACAGAGTGGTGCGGTAACCCTGTCTTGGAGGTCATGCTGTTGAACAACAATGAACCTATGAGCTATGGAGAAGCGATGGTGGGCCCGGATTTTGACATATAGCTGGAGGCCATGAAATCCGAGAGAGGATCTATGTATGAACACAAAGTGTAGACTTTGGAAGAACTACTCGATGGTCGTAGGACTATTAAGTAAAGACAGATCTTTAAAAGGAAGAAAGACGATGATGGTGACTATTCACCATTAAGAAAAGCTAGACTTGTCGCAAAGATGTTTCCGACAAGATCAAAGAGTTGACTATGATGAGACTTTCTCACTCGTAGTGATGCCAAAAGTCTGTTGGAATTATGTTAGTAGTTGCTGCATTATTTATGAAATATTGCACATAGGATGTCAAAACATTGTTTCCTCGACAGTTTTCTTGAGATAAGGTTGTATCTGATACAACCAGAAGGTTTTGTCGATCCTAAATATACTAACAAGTATGCAAGCTCTAGCGATCCTTTAATGGACTGGTGGAAGCATCTCGGAGTTGGAATATACACTTTGATGTGATGATCAAAGCTTTTGGGTTTGTGCAAGGTTTATGAGAAACTTGTATTTCCAAAGAAGTGAGTGGGAGCACTATAGAATTTCTGATGAGTATATGTGGTTGACATATTGTTGATCAAAAGTAATGTAGAATTTCTGTGAAGCATAAAAGGTTGTTTGAAAGGAGTTTTTCAAAGGAAGACCTGGATAGAGCTATTTGAACATTAAGCATCAAGATCTATAGAGATAGATCAATACGCTTAATAGAACTTTCAAATGAAATGCATGCCTTGACAAGGTTTTGAAGGAGTTCAAAATAAATCAGCAAAGAAGGAGTTCTTGGTTGTGTTGTAAGGTGTGAATTTGAGTAAGACTCAAAAGCATGACCACGGCAGAAGAAAGAGAAAGGACGAAGGTCGTCCCCTATGCCTTAGCCATAGACTCTAAAGTATGCCAAGCTGTGTACTGCACCTGATGTGTGCTTTGCCGCAAGTTTGTTAAGGGGTACAGAGAGTGATCCAGGATTGAATCACTGAAAGAGCGGTCAAAGTTATCCTTAGGAACTAGTGGACTAAGGAATTTTTCTCGATTATGGAGGTGCTTAAAGAGTTCGTCGTAAAGGGTTACGTTGATGCAAGCTTTGACACTAATCCGAATAACTACGAGTAGTAAAACGGATACATATAGTAGAGTAGATATTTGGAGTATTTCCGAATAGCACGTAGTAGGAGCATCTATAAGATGACATAGAGATTTGTAAAGAACACACGGATCTGAAAGTTTCAGAACCATTGACTAAAACATCCCTCACGAGCAAGACGTGATCAGACCCCAGAACTATATGGGTGTTGGATTCGTTGAAATCACATGGTGATGTGAACTATATTATTGACTCTAGTGCAAGTGGGAGACTGTTGGAAATATGCCCTAGAGGCAATAATAAATTAGTTATTATTATGTTTCTTTGTTCGTGATTATCGTTTATTATCCATGCTATAATTGTATTGATTGGAAACACAAATACATGTGTGGATACATAGACAAAACACTATCCCTAGTAAGCCTCTAGTTGACTAGCTCGTTGATCAAAGATGGCCAAGGTTTCCTAACCATAGAGAATTGTTTTCACTTGATAACGAGATCACATCATTAGGAGAATCATGCGATGGACAAGACCCAAATTATGAACGTAGCATATTGATCGTGTCGTTTTATTGCTATAGTTTTCTGCGTGTCAAGTATTTGCTCCTATGACCATGAGATCATATAACTCACTGGTATCGGAGGAATGCCTTGTGTGTATCAAACGTCACAACGTAAACGAGTGACTATAAAGGTGCTCTACAGGTATCTCCGAAGGTGTCCGTTGAGTTAGTATGGATCAAGACTGGGATTTGTCACTCCGTGTGACGGAGAGGTATCTCAGGGCCCACTCGGTAATACAACATCACACAAGCCTTGCAAGCAATGTGACTAAATGTAAGTCGCGGGATCTTGTATTATGGAAACGAGTAAAGAGACTTGCCGGTAACGAGATTGAAATAGGTATGCGGATACCGACGATCGAATCTCGGGCAAGTAACATACCGAAGGACAAAGGGAATGACATACAGGATTGTATAAATCCTTGACACTGAGGTTCAACCGATAAGATCTTCGGAGAATATGTAGGATCCAATATGGGAATCCAGGTCCCGCTATTGGATATTGACCGAGGAGTGCCTCGGGGCATGTCTACATAGTTCTCGAACCCGCAGGGTCTGCACACTTAAGGTTCGGCGATGTTTTAGTATAGTTGAGTTATATGCGTGGTTACCTAATGTTGTTCGGAGTCCCGGATGAGATCACGGATGTCACGAGGGTTTCCAGAATGGTCCGGAGATGAAGATTGATATATAGGATGACTTCATTTGGTTACTGGAATGTTTTCGGGCATTACCGGAAATGTACCAGGAGTGACGAATGGGTTCCGTAAGTTCACCGGGAGGGGGGGCAACCCTCCCGAGGGAAGCCCAAAGGACTTATGGGTGGCGCACCAGCCCTTAGTGGGCTGGTGGGACATCCCAATAAGGCCTATGGGCCATAGAGAGAAAACCAAATAAAGAAAAAAAGGAAAAGGTGGGAAGGAAGAGAAGGACTCCACTTTCCAATCCTATTTTGAGTAGGATTGGAGTAGGAGTCCTACTCCTCTTGGCCGGTGCACCTTGGGGGCTTGGAACTCAAGGCAAGTCCCTCCCCCTCCCTCCTATATATATTGGTGATTTAGGGCTGATTTGAGACAACTTTGCCACGTGCAACTCAGATCTAGACACCATAGTTTTACCTCTAGATCGTATTTCTGCGGAGCTCGGGCAGAGCTCGGGTGGAGCCGTGCAAGAGTAGATCCTTCAGCACCACCGGAGCACCGTAACGCTCCCGGAGAACTCATCTACTTCGCCGTCTTGCTTGCTGGATCAAGAAGGACGAGATCATCGTCGAGCTGTACGTGTGCTGAACGCGGAGGTGCCGTCCGTTCGGCACTAGATCGGAGCGGATCATGGGACGGATCGCGGGACGGTTCGTGGGACGGTTCGCGGGGCGGATCGAGGGACGTGAGGACGTTCCACTACATCAACCGCGTTTCTTAACGCTTCCTGCTGTGCGATCTACAAGGGTACGTAGATCCAAATCTCCTCTCGTAGATGGACATCACCATGATAGGTCTTCGTGTGCGTAGGAGTTTTTTCCCATGCAACGTTTACCAACACCTTGGGGGCGGCGTCCCTTGGCCCCCCTTCTTCCTTGGAGATGGTGCTCGTATGGAGGTGGTTCTCTACCCCAAGGCGGCTTCCTAGAAGGAGGAAATCTCATAGCTCTTGGTGGCCCTCCAGAAATCAAGTTTTTCCTCTCCTTATATGAGTCGGGATGATCATCCTTGGCCCTCCAATGAATGCCATTTGATCCAAGGGCTCTTGGGCACCTCTAGATCCTTCCCAGGAACCCCTCTCAGCCCTAATGAGGTCCCCAAGTTGTGGCTTGGCCGAATCCATCTAATATGGTAAGAGTTGGACTCAATCACGTAACCGATTCCCGTAATCGTGTAATCAGATATTTGTCCTCTAGTAGAACGGGCTTTCCTGAAGCGTCCGAACTCGAAATGGGCCGAAGTTTATGTCTAGAATTATCAGCGTAAAATTCCCCACAACTTTCGCATTTATTGTTTTTCAATTTGACGTCATCTTCGAGGCGGAAATAGACGATCTATAAAATCTGTAGGGGGACAGATTTCAGGTAAGTCAGAGTCCCACTCCAACAAGGTTTCCTCTTTTGTTTTTGATAGTTCCTACACATCAAAGCATAAAAGTAGCATGAAACAATCAAAAAGTATAGAAACATTTTGGACGTATCAACAACCCAATTTTATTTGTTTTGCTTTTGTTTTTGTTTCTGTTTTTGTATGTTGCACATATTATTACCTCTGTAATAATTGTGTTTTCTTGTTTTAATTAGTGTTTGAGCCAAGTAAGACCTTTGGGATGATCTATGGTGCTTGCAAGTTGATTTTGCTGAAAAACAGAAACTTTCGCTCTTAGTCCAGGAATTTTATAAATTCACCCCAAGCCATATTCAAGGATACCAAAGAGCCTAAGCTTGGGGATGCCCCGGAAGGCATCCCCTCTTTCGTCTTCATTCCATCGGTAAATTTACTTGAGGCTATATTTTTATTCACTACATGATATGTGTTTTGCTTGGAGCATCTTGTATGATATGAGTCTTTACTTTTTAGTTTGCCACAATCATCCTTGCTGCACACATATTTTGAGAGAGACACACACTGAATCGTGAATTTATTAGAATACTCTTTATGCTTCACTTATATCTTTTGATCTAGGGAATGTTGCTCTAGTACTTCACTTATATCTTTTAGAGCACGGTGGTGTTGTGGAATTATTGAACTCTCGTACTTCACTTATATTATTTTGAGAGTTCTTTAAACAACATGGCAATTGGTTTAGGTTCTGAATTTAGTCCTAATATAATAGGCATCCAAGAGGGATATAATAAAAATTTCATACTAAGTGCATTGAATATGATGAGAAGTTTGATTCATTGCATATAGTTTTGAGATGTGAGGATGGTGATATGAGAGTCATGCTAGTAAGTAATTGTGAATTAGAAAAATACTTGTTTTGAACCTTGTGATTCCCGTAGCATGCACGTATGGTGAACCGTTGTGTGCTGAAGTCAGAGCATGACTTGTTTAATGATTGTCAACCTTTGTGTGGAGGTCGGGATCGAGCGATAATTAATTCCTACCAACCCTTCTCCTAGGAGCACGCGTCTAATGCTTTGCTTTTATAACTAATAGGCTTTTGCAATAAGTATGTGAGTTCTTTATGACTAACGTTGAGTTCATGGATTATACGCACTCTCACCCTTCCACCTTTGCTAGCCTCTCTAGTACCGCACAATTTTCGCTGGTACGTTAAACTAACCTTCCTCAAAACAGCCACCATACGTACCTATTATAGCATTTTCATAGCCATTCTGAGATATATTACAATGCAACACCACCGTCCCGGTTTTTTATGACACGCACCATCATTTCCATATTGCTTGTCATACTTTGTTCTAGATATCGAGTTGTAAGTAAATAAAAGTGTGATGATTTGCATTATTAGAGCATTGTCTCGTGTGAGAAAAAAGGATGATGGAAGCTATGATTCCCTCACAAGTTGGGATGAGACTCCGGACTTTACAAAAAAAAAGAGGCCAGCGAAGCCCATAAAAAATAATAAAAGAGGCCATAGAAGCCCATTCAAAAAAGAGAAAAAACGATAGAAAGAGAGAAGGGACAATGCTACTATCTTTTTCCACACTTGTGCTTCAAAATAGAACCATGTTCTTCATAGAGAATGTCCTATGTTGTCACTTTCATATAACTAGTGGTGCACATCTTTTGCACAACCACTTAGTTTTCTTTTTGAGATTTCATACACTTATAGCTCTAGTGTATTTGTTGCATGGAAATCCCTACTCACTCACATTAATATCTATTGATGGTGATCTCCATAGCCCGTTGATATGCCTAGGTGATGCGAGACTATCTTCTTCCTTCCTTTTTGCAACCTCCACCATATTCTATTCCATCTATAGTGCTATATCCATGGCTCACCCTCATGTATTGCGTGAGAGTAGAAAAGGTTTGAGAACATAAAAAGTGTGAAACAATTGCTTGATTTTCACCGGGGTTGTGCATGATTTAGATACTTTGTGTGCTGAAGATGGAGCATAGCCAGACCATATGATTTTGTACGGATAACTTTCTAAGACCATGCTATTTCAAAAGGAAGCAATTACCTTATTAGTATGCTTGAAATATTATTGTTTTTATGTCAATATAGAATTTTGTTTTGAGTCTTATGGATTTGAATATTCTTGTCACATTAGAGAATATTACATGGATAAATATGTTAGGTATCATTCCAGATCAAAAATTCTGTTTTTATCATTTACCTACTCGAGGATGAGCTGGAATTAAGCTCGGGGATGCTGATACGTCTCCAACGTATCTATAAGTTTTGATTGTCCCGTGCTATTATTTTATATGTTTTGGTTGTTTTATATGCATTAATATGATGTTTTATATTATTTTTGGGACTAACCTATTAACCTAGAGCCTAGTACCAGTTAATGTTTTTTCGACATTTTTGAATATTGCAGATAAGGAATATTAAACGGAGTCCAAACGGAATAAAATCTCCAGAAAGATTTTTTTCTGGACTAGAAGACACGCAACATACTTGGAGTAGGGGAAAGGAAGTTGTCAGGAGGCCACAAGCCTGTAGGGTGCGCCCTCGGGGGGGGGGGGGGGGGGGTGGTGGCCGCGCCCCTGGCTTGTGGCCCCCCTGCAGGTCTCCTAACCCTAATTCTTGGCCTATAAATCCCAAATATTCCAGAAACGCAAAAAAAAACCATGAAAATACTTTTATGCCACCAGGAGCCTGTGTTCCCGAGAGATCCAATCTGGAGCCTTTTCTGGTAATCTGCCGGAGAGGGAATTTATCATGGAGGGCATCTACATCAACTCCATTGCCCCTTCGATGATGTGTGAGTAGTTCACCACATACCTAAGTGGCCATAGCTAGTAGCTAGATGGCTTCTTCTCTCTCTTTGATCTTCAATACCATGTTCTTCATGATCTTCATGAAGATCTATCTGATGTAATACTCTTTTGTGGTGTGTTTATCGAGATCTGATCAATTGTGAGTTTATCCTTAGATTAGCCATGGATATTATTTGATTCTCTTATGAATTCTTATATGCATGATTTCATATATTTGCAATTCTCTTCGAATTATTTGTTTGGTTTGGCCAACTAGATTGGTAATTCTTGCAATGGGGAAGTGCTTAGTTTTGGGTTCAATATTGCGGTGTCCTCACCCAGTGACAGTAGGGGTAGCGAGGCACGTATTGTATTGTTGCCATCAAGGGTAAAAAGATGGGGTTTTCACCATATTGCTTGAGTTTATCCCTCTACATCATGTCATTTTACTTAATGCGTTACTCTATTCTTCATGAACTTAATACTCCAGATGCAGGTAGGAGTCGGTAGATGTGTGGAGTAATAGTAGTACATGTAGAATCATTTCGGTCTACTTGATACGAACCTCATGCTTATATGCATAATCATTGCCTTGGATATCTTCATAATTATTTGCTTTTCTATCAGTTGCTCGATAATAATTTGTTCATCCACCGTATTATTTTCCTTTATGAGAGAAGCCTCTAGTGAAACCTATGGCCCTCGGGTCTATTTTCCATATCATATTTTCATATCTATAAACAAAAATACGTTGCTGCAATTTATTTACTTTAGTTTTACTTTCAGATCTATCAATATTTTATATCTAGCTCTATCACATCTCATCCTTGCAAATAACTCTAAAGGGATTGACCACCCCTTTATAGCGTTGGGTGCAAGTGTTTGATTATTTTTGTAGGTACTACTATTGGAGTCTCGCTTGTTCCTCCTACTGGATTGATACCTTGGTTCTCAACAAATCGAGGGAAATACTTATCTACTTTGCTGCATCACCCTTTCCTCTTCAAGGGAAAACCAATGCAAGCTCAAGAGGTAGCAATGAGGAGCATGTGATACATCCCAAACGTATCTATAATTTTTGCTTGTTCCATGATCTTTTAGGTGACATTGTTATATGTTTTGCTACACTTTTATATCATTTTACACATATTTGGACTAACCTACTAACTCAGTGCACCCAGTGCCAGTTTTTGTCTGCTGATGTCTTTTTTGCAGGGGATTTTACCCAATTTTCCGAAGCCTGAATAAATCCAGAAAAATATATAAATAAATCAGCGAAACAAAAGCTTCGGGATCACCGAAGGAGGGCGAGAGGGGGGCCAGGGGCCTCCTAGGTGGCCTGCTGGGGCGGCCAGGGCCCAGGCCACGCGAGGAGGTTGCCTGGGTGGGTCCTCCCTCCTCCGGTGCCCTCCTTTGGCCTATATTTAGACTTCCGTGAGGAAACCCTCGCAGACTTTCTGGAATCGCAAATTTCTCCATCGTTCCGCCGCCACAGCGCTTCCAAGATCGGGAGCGTCAGGAGACCTCTTCCCGGCACCCTGCCGGAGGGAGGATTGACCTCCGGGAGCTTCTCCACTGTCATGGACGCTTCCTGGATGTGCCGTGAGTAGTTTCCCTTGGACTATGAGTCCATGACCAGTAGCTATGTGATGTCTTCTCTCCAATCTTGTGCTTCCATGGTTAGTCCTTGTGAGATGCCCTACATGATCAAGGCATCTATGTAATTCTCTTGCTTTTGCTATGCTCGGTTTGTTGGGATCCGATGGATTATGAGATTATGTTGAGATTGTTATGAGTTATATATTTGATTATCCTTTTATATTAAGTTCCTTAGTGATTCATGCATGTTCTCCGTTGCTTTTTATTGCTTTGGCCAAGTAGTACATCGTAACTCCAAGAGGGAGCATTATGCATGATTGTGGGTTCAAGCCCCTCGATGTCTAGCTTGAGTGACAGAAACATGAGACTACGGGATGTGATTTTTGCCCCAAGGGGGAAAACAACGGTGCTTGTGACCATGGTTGCAAGGATTGTTTACCTTACGCATAGTTCGTTAATGCAGTTGTCCGTTGCTTTGAGTTTACACTTTGGGTGGGACTCGCAACTTAATACCGGAGAGATGTTATGGATAGATATATCAAGGTGGATGATTAGTAAGTAGATGTTGATGAATAAACGATCTACTTGTCTTGGCATATTGCCCATTACTATTGAACCTCATACTATAAAGGAGCATAATTAGCATTGCGGTGCGATCATAATTCTGTCAATTGCCCAACTGTGATTTATTTACCCTAGCATAGTTGTTTATCATATTTTGGGAGAGAGACATCACTAGTGAACATCATGTGACTCCGGTCCATATCACCATCATTGTTTACACCTCCACCATTTACCGCTTTATTTACTTTTCCGTTGCAATCACTATTACCTTACCGCTTGTGTTTTGATCCTTTGCAAACTACAAGGCTGGAGAGATGGACAACCTCTGTGTACTCGTTGGGAGCAAAGTTATTTGTTGTGTGTGTAGGTCCAGGTCTTCTGCTAGCGCCAGGGTGGAATACACCTACTTGTTGAGCCTAGGAGTCCTCCTGGTTCGATAAACCTTACAGTCTGTGTGTAAGGGAAATTTGCTGTTGACTACATCTCCACCTTCCACTTGGGGTATCAAACGAGGGGCGAGAAGTATATACATCATCTCGTCATCAAGCGAATTTCTGGCGCCGTTGCCGGGGACTCCACTCTTCAAGATAGGGGAGTTGCATGCTATCTTTTACCTTTGCTTTTTAGTCTTGTTAGTTTGCTTTCTAGTTTTTGCTTTAGAGTCTTATACCAAAAACCACAAAACAATTAGTTACTTTGCTTTGTTTAGTCTGTATGCCTAAATCCTTTGCCACTCGTGTTGCACCCGAAGGAGAGATTCTCGCCTTCAAACAAATTGTTGGAGAAAGTTGAAAGATGCTTCGTATAGAATTAAAAATTCTCAAGATGGAGCCACGAAGAAGCAATCCACCACTATTTTGCTTAGAAATTTTTATGTTGGTATTACTTCTTGGCATTGGTTTGTGCTAGACACAACAATAGGAGGGAATTTCTTGGAATCTCCCGTTGGGGAGGCTCATATCGTTATGGAAAATCTTGTCGGAATCCCACCTATTGTTGACATAAAGGATGATATCACTTTATCTCATGTTATGAGTAAACTTGAGAAAATAGATCTAGAGATGCCAAGCATGAGTAAGATTAATGAAGTGGATTGTAGGATTCAAGGGAACTTAAATAGACTTGGTAGCTCCATGAACAAAGTTTATAAAATTTTGGAGACCCTTAAATCCCATGATGTGGATCCTTCTAGGATTGATAAAATCGGGGATATTTTTGAAACTTTAGGAACTACTCTATCCTCCATCAAGACTAAAAAGGTAGAAACCCCCGCAAGGAAGGGACCTAGGTTCATTAACGTACCCAAGGTTCCTCTACCCAAAACAAGTATACCTATTGCTAAGGGTGTTGAAACTGTGAAGACCTTGGAAGAGATACCTATCTTTAAATAGAATTAGAAATGAAATTCCAATTGGTCTTACTACCTTTGCTTTTGCTCCTAGAAGTGTTGCCACTAAGCCTCTCTTTGAGAGTCCTCTTAATACTAGTTCTATTATTAAAGAGCTCTTTGATGATCTTGATGATGGTTCAATTGATACAACTTGATCTTCTTGCATTGTGCCTAGCTCAAAGGCATAAAAGAAAGCGCTTGTTGGGAGGCAACCCAATATGTTTTTACTTTATGTTTTAGTGGTCTTGATGTGTGTTACTACTATAGCAACATCACTGTATATTTATTGTTAAGCTTTGTGCCAAGTTATATCCTCCAATTGCAAGAAAGTTCAAAAGTTGTGACATGCTGTCGAGAAACAGATTCTTTCTGCTTGACGGAAAAATTCTCCACAAATCACCAGATCATCTTTTTAAGCTGAAGTTTTTTGACAGCATGCCCTATATAATTGTCTTTCTGATATATGTTCTGATTTGTTTGATTTGAGTTGCAGAAGTGCCACGAATAAATTATTTACTACTTGCTGTTCGGTTTTTCACAGATTCTGCCATGTTTTGTGTTTTCATTGTTTTGCGAATCCTAAGCTTACTTTTTATTTGCAAAAACCATTTGGAATTCATGAGAAGAAGTAGATTTTCATTAAAATATTTATTTCCAGCAGGTATTGAATTATTTTATTAAGGAACTAACCACTCTAATCAGCTTATGATGAGTTTTGTATGGCGGGAGTTTTCAAGTATTGTGATGGGAGAGATGACGAAAGAAGGTAAAGCAGTGTCATACGCTCAAGCTTGGGGATGCCCCCATGCATCCAAAGAAATATTCAAGGAGACTCAAACACCTAAGCTGGGGGATGACCCCGTGCATCCCCTTCTCTATCAACAATCATCAGGCCGTCCATCTCCATGCTATATTTTTATCACTTCATATAATATGTGCTATGCTTGGAGGGTCCCGCTATTTGCTTTTTAGTCTTGTTTTAGTTTAGTTTGCCGGTCATAACAAGTAGGAACCTAGCCTACCTCGTTTGGGAGAGAGACACACTCCATTCCACTCTAGAACACAACATAGCTTTTCATGCTTATTCTTTTTTGTGTGTTCTTCACCTTTTCGTAGCTACTGTCATACTTAGCTCTTAGTTTTCATGCTTCTCTTTTTAAGAGCTTTTATTTAGGTTGATTTTGGAACTCTCTTGAGTTATCATGCTTATCTTTCTTAGAGAGTTGGCTTGTTGCGCTGAGTTGTGTGTCTTGCATGAGTAGGTAATTGAGGTTGCTATTTAAGTATAGTAGTAACTTGCAATAGTTTTGAGGTATTGATTTGAGTAATGTTTGGACTATTGATGCCAAGAGCTTGAGCCTATTAGTGAGAGGTGTCGTATTTTGGGAAATCCTTGTGTTTTTCAAAAACTAAAATTAGTTGAGAACTCTAGCTACTAAATTGATCGCTAACCTCTGGAGGGGTTGGAATATATAGAGTACCCTCACGTTACCATGAGTCGAGGATGCGCAAGGATAACCAAACCCCCAAACATTCCTCCTCGGGGTACTTGTATCTTTGTGAATTTACTAACTAGATAGAGAGTTACCGATAATAAGTGTATGAGTTCTTCAGACTAATGTGAGTATTCGATTGTTGGCACTTCCACTAAACATATTTTGCTAGCCTCTTCGGTACCGTGCATTGCCCTTTTTTCTCACATTGAGAGTTGGTGCAAACTTCACCGGTGCATCCAAACCCATGACATGATACGCTCTATCATACATAAGCCTCATCATATCTTTCCTCAGAACAGCCATCATACCTACCTATTAAGGAATTTCCATAGCCTTTCCGAGATACATTGCCATGTAACATCCATCATCTCATGACTTGATCTTCATGTCATACATGCTTTTGCTTGATCATAGAGCCGCATGCTAGTTGGGACTTGCCCTCATTACTGCTACATGACGCGCTAGTATCATTGCATATCCTGCCACACTGGCAGAGGCATACATTTGCATACATCACGATAGTTTTCACTTGTCTTTTACGTTGAGTAATTCTTATAAAGTGTGATGATTTTTATTTCTATTCATGTAAAACATAGAGTGTTGCCCTTAAGTGAGGAAAAGACCCCAAAGAGGACAAAACAAAAGATCCAAAGTGGACAAATGAGAGATAAAAAGAAAGAGACAAAGAGGCCACACAAAAAGAGAAAAAATAAAAATAAAAAAAGAAATAAAAAGAGAGAAGGGGCAACACTACTATTCCTTTTGAAAGATCCACACTCGTACTCCATTGTTATATTGGTAGTACATAGAGATTATCATTCATGCATAACTATGTGGGGACCCTTACACTATAGAACTTGGTTTGCATATTCCAATGATGAGCCTCCTCAAATGATCTTTGGGTCTACATGAGCAAACAAGTTGGATGCACCCCCACTAGTTCCATTGGAGAGCTTACCTTAGCTCATATGTGCATCCGTTACATGGCAATCCATATTCCTCACATCATATCTATCATTTGGCTTTCTCTCACCTATGGTTGTACTCATTGATGTGATCCTTTCACACCCTTTTTGTCTTACTTCCCCATAATTATTCTGTTTTTCCATCCTAAGTGCCAACATATCTTGCTTATGCTCATCCATTGCATGAGTGCTCAAAATCGAAAGGGAGAGGATCATTTTGACTTGTGCGTGACAAGTGGTCTCGGGATGGGTCAAAATAAGATTTCAAAGGGGACTAAGCGTGAGGTTTAGTAGATTGACTTCTCAATAAAAAATATACATTTTTTCTCTGAACCCATCTCCCACTTCTTGCACGCAAACACCATTTGGAGACATTTGAGTCATGGACAGCGAGAGCTCTTGCACCTTTATGTTCTTACCTTGCTAAACTCCATACTAGATATAGACTCTTGCTTGTTATTGTCTTGACTTGAATTGCATATCTCACTTGCTTTACTTTGAAGTTCTTATATGTGTGTTAGCATGTCACCACATAAATTATTGTGTTATCATTTGTCTACTCGAGGACAAGCATAAATTAAGCTTGGGGATGTTGATACGTCCCAAACGTATCTATAATTTTTGCTTGTTCCATGATCTTTTGGGTGACATTGTTATATGTTTTTCTACACTTTTATATCATTTTAAACATACACGTTTTCAAGCAAAACTGAAGGAATCACACCATAATGCTGTGAAACATATTCTTCGATATCTAGCTCACACACCAACACTAGGATTATGGTACCCCAAGGGCTCAAATCTTCACCTCACTGGATATTCTGATTCCGATTATGCTGGTGACCATGTGGATCACAAGTCAACTTCACGCACATGTCATTTCCTCGGAAGCTCATTAGTCTGCTGGTCCTCAAAGAAGCAGAACCGTGTATCACTCTCCACTGCCGAAGCTGAATTCATTGCTGCTGGATCTTGTTGTGCTCAACTGCTATGGATGAAGCAAACCCTTAGAGACTACAACATCAACATGAAGAATGTGCCCCTCTACTGCGACAATGAGAGTGCAATCAACATCGCCTACAACCCAGTACAACACTCAAAGACTAAGCACATCCAGAGTCGTCATCATTTTGTCCGGGACCATGTACTCAAGGGCAATATCATCATCGACCATGTGAAGACTCATGACCAGCTAGCGGATATCTTCACAAAGCCCTTGGATGAGAGAAGGTTTTTCAAGTTGCGATGTGAGCTACATATCCTAGAATCTTCAAATGCCTTGTAAACATGCACACATCCTGACACTTATGCAAAATTGATGACTTAGATGTGCAACACACAAAGTAATGACTTTCTTCAATCAACGAAGAATATCACTCTAAGTGTGAAGAAATCAATGAAGAATTTGGTTTTCAGGGCCCTACGACAATTGTATGCGGCGCTTGAAATCATCATTCTTATACGGCGGGTCACTCCACCACCCAACTTTGAAATTCTCCAAGTTGGAAATTCTTCAAGGTTGAAATTCTTCAATCTGAGACTTTTTCACAAATTCCTCAAAATTTTCAAAGTCCTCAAAATCTTCAAATTCTTCAAAACTTTTTGTGATGATCTTCATTTGACTATATATGTATATATTATAATGAGCTTTCAATGTCCTTAACAAAATTCACTTATTGCTAAATCCTCAAGTTGTTATTTCTTCTAAGTGAATGTGATCGGACCAATCTCCCCTCTATGCTAAGCTCAACGCAGTCTATTCTCGATTCTTCATATGCGTTCTGTTTGACACTTATTCAAAATCCTCACCGAGTCCTTGTCAATTGAGGACTTTGAAACAAAATCCTCAAAAATTCAAAATTTTAATTTAACGTTACCACAGTAACCGCACCCACTACTCACAAACGGATAGCCACGATCTCCACCGCTTTGATCGTGGGTAGCACATGTCATGCGGAGACGAAGGGGCAAGGGCAGTTCTGTCCAAAGTTTTTTGCTTCACACCATTTTCACCTGAGCTATAAATAGCCCCTTACCCCTCAGTCAAGAACTCTTGCTCCCCTCGCCTTCTCCGCTCGAGCTCAAAACCCTGCGCCGCCGCTAGCATTTTCATCGTCGGTGAGGAAAAGCTTCACTGCCTCGCCGTCGCCGTCGCCGGACCCACGCCGACGGCGGAACATCTTCCTCCGCCGCCGCCGTAGCCGTTGATACGTCTCAAACGTATCTATAATTTTTGATGGTTTCACGCTGTTATCTTGTCATCTTTGGATGTTTTATGTACCTTTTATATCTTTTTTGGGACTAACTTATTAATTTAGTGCCATGTGCGAGTTCCTGTTTTTCTGTGTTTTTGACTCTTTTCAGATCTGATTTTGGAACGGAGTCCAAACGGAATAAAAACCCCGAAATGATTTTTTCCCGAACGGAAGAAGATCAGGGGGCCTCTGGGCCAAGCCAGGTGGGCTCCAGGGAGCCCACAAGCTCCCACTCCGCCACGAGGGGGAGGCGGCGGTGTGAGGGCTTGTGGCCTCCCTGGACACCTCCTAACCTAGATCCTTGGCCTATATATTCCCAAAAATTCAGCAAAAAATCAAGGGGCCTTGAAAATACTTTTCCGCCGCCGCAAGCTTCCGTTTCCGTGAGATCTCATCTAGAGACCCTTCCTGGCACCCTGCCGGAGGGGACTTTGGAGTTGGAGGGCTCCTTCATCATCATCATCGCCCCTCCAATGACTCGTGAGTAGTTCACTTCAGACCTATGGGTCCGTAGTTAGTAGCTAGATGGCTTCTTCTCTCTCTTGGATCTTCAATACAAAGTTCTCCATGATCTTCATGGAGATCTATCCGATGTAATCTTCTTTGGCGGTGTGTTTGTCGAGATCCGATGAATTGTGGATTTGTTATCAGATTATCTATGATTTATATTTGAGTCTTTGCTGATTTCTTATATGCATGATTTGATATCCTTGTAAGTCTCTCCGAGTCTTGGGTTTTGTTTGTCCAACTAGATCTATGATTCTTGCAATGGGAGAAGTGCTTGGTTTTGGGTTCTACCATGTGGTGACCTTTCCCAGTGACAGTAGGGGCAGCAAGGCACATATTAAGTAGTTGCCATCAAGGGTAAAAAGATGGGGTTTTCATCATTGGTTTGAGATTATCCCTCTACATCATGTCATCTTGGTTAAGGCGTTACTCTGTTCTTATGGACTTAATACACTAGATGCATGCTGGATAGCGGTCGACGTGTGGAGTAATAGTAGTAGATGCAGAAAGTATCGGTCTACTTGTTTTGGATGTGATGCCTATAGATATAATCATTGCCATAGATATCGTCACGACTTTGCGTGATTCTATCAATTGATCGACACTGATTTGTTCACCCACCATCTACTTGCTTTCATGAGAGAAGCCACTAGTAAACACTACGGCCCCCGGGTCTATTCACATCCATCGTTTACACCTCCGCTTTTACTTTGCTTTGTTACTTTGTTGCTTTCAGTTCTCACTTGACAAACAATCTATAAGGGATTGACAACCCCTTCATAGCTTTGGGAGCAAGCTTTTTGTGTTTGTGCAGGCTCTTGTGATACTCCTCCACTGGATCGATACCTTGGTTCTCAAACTGAGGGAAATACTAACCACCGCTACGCTACATCACCCTTTCTGATTCGAGGGAACACCAACGCAAGGCTCCAAGGCCATGGGGGAAATCCTTTGCATACTTGCCTAGGAAGTCCCTTAAGGCGTAGCCGCAGCAGAAGGATCAAGTCAGGTATTCTCCCATCAACGTGCCTATTTTTGGCGCCATTGGAAGGTCTTTTGTTGCAGTAGCAGAAGTATTTGTGGCGCCGTTGGCGGGGAGGAGAAATCAAGATCGATCCAAGTAGGTCTCACAAACTCATCTCCTCCATTTACTTTTTTGCCAGTTGCCTCTCGTTTTCCTCTCCCCCACTTCACATTTGCCTTTCTTCTTTTTCCTTTTTCGTTCACCCTTTTCTCTCATTTGCTTTCTGTTTGCTTGTGTGCCATGTGCCCTCAATATGCTTGCATCTTCGCTTGCTGAAAATCTAGTGATATGGATCCTCATCCACTTGCTAGTCTCTTTAAGAGACCCACTTGTGTGGAATGAATTGCTAGTGAGTTGAGAGCACTTGACTATCTTTATGGAGTTTTGCTTGAGATGCGTGAATCTGAAAATCGTGATGAAGAAATTTATGAAGTGATTCACGAGGGCTCCTTGAATGAAAAGCATGATTGCAATGGTTTCACTATAAATTCTATTAGTGACAATCATGCTAAAGATATGCAAAACCCTAAGCTTGGGGATGCTAGTTTTGCTTTGTCCACTACTTGTTGCAATAATCATGATTGGGGTGATTATATTTCTTGTGATCTTGAAAATTTGTTCAAACCTCATGATGAATATGATATTTGCAATAACATTGAAAATGGGTTTGGAGAAGTCATGACTTTAGTTGATGACAATCCCACTATTTTTGAAGAGCGTCAACTTTGCATGCATGTGGATCATGAAAAGAATATCCTATGCAATAGCTATATTGTTGAATTTGAATATGATCCCACATGTAATTGCTATGAGAGAGGAAAATATTTTGGTAGAAACTTTCGTGTTACCATATCACCTCTCGTGATGTTGAGATTGCTCTTGTCTCTTTCTTCTTCCTTGCATATGGCAGCTATTGGTTGTCTTGACAATCTGTTTTCATATATAATGCCTATGCATAGGAAGTATGTTAGACTTAGATGTGATTTTCACATGCTTTCGGATGCTCTCGTTTTGCCTCAATTCTTGTCTTTTGTGAGAGCATCATTGATGCCTAGCTAAGGGCGTTAAACAAAAGCGCTTGTTGGGAGGCAACCCAACGAATCTACCCTTTTTCTTTCTGTTTTGTGTTTTCCACACTTTCATAATTCTGTTATGATTGTGTTTTTTGTGTTTCTTTTTGCGTTTGTGCCAAGCAAAACCGTTATGATTAGTCTTGGGGATGATCGTTTGGTCATGCTGGAAAAGACAGAAACTTTCTGCTCACGAAAAGAATTTTCATTTTTTTTTCTGTAAGAGCTTTTGAGTTGATTCTTTTTGCTGTTGATTGCTACACAAATTATTTAGACTGTCGTAATTTGTCAGAATTTGTGAAGTACCAGAGGTATACGAAATATACAGATTGCTACACACTGGTCTGCTGTTAACAGATTCTGTTTTTGTTGTGTTGGTTGCTTATTTTGATGAAACTATGGATAGTATCAGGGGGTATTAGCCATGGAAGATTGAAAGTACAGTAACCCAACATCAGCACAAGTAGAATTTAAGTTTGCTACAGTACCTAAGGAAGTGGTGGTTTGCTTTCTTGTACTAATGTTATCACGAGTTTCTGTTTAAGTTTCGTGTTGTGAAGTTTTCAAATTTTTGGGTGAAGTTCTTATTGACAAAAAGATAAAAAGTGGCAAGAGCTCAAGCTTGGGGATGCCCAAGGCACCCCAAGAGATTCAAGGATGCCGTAAAATCCCGAGCTTGGGGATGCCCCGGGAAGGCATCCCTCTCTTGTCTTCAATCCATCGGTAACGTTACTTGGGGCTATATTTTTATTCACCACATGTTATGTGTTTTTGCTTGGAGCGTCTTGTATCGTAGGAGTCTTTTATTTTTGTTATGTCACAATCATCCTTGCTGCACACCTAGAGAGAGAGACATGCACACACCGTGATTTTGTCGAGCTTCACTTATATCTTTTGGTAGACAATTCCGCTCACATGTCCTTCACTTATATCTTTTGAGCTAGATACTTTTGCTCTGTGTGCTTCACTTATATCTTTTAGAGCGCAGTGGTGCGTGGATTGGTAGTTGATCTATGATTTGAAAATAGTCTCAAAAGGGGTAG
This sequence comes from Hordeum vulgare subsp. vulgare, assembly GCF_904849725.1. Taxonomy (NCBI): domain Eukaryota; kingdom Viridiplantae; phylum Streptophyta; class Magnoliopsida; order Poales; family Poaceae; genus Hordeum; species Hordeum vulgare. The sequence goes on along the minus strand of NC_058519.1, from coordinate 185,651,616 downwards.
TTATCCAAAGGGATACGAAAACTTCCACCTTCATGTGCATTGAATAGTTAGAGAAGTTTGATTCATATCAATTAGTTTTGAGTTGTGCTTATGGTAATATTGAAGTCATGCTAGTAAGGTGTTGTGGATCTAGAAATACTTGTGTTGAAGTTAGTGATTCCCGTAGCATGCACGTATGGTGAACCGCTATGTGATGAAATCTGAGCATGATTAGTATATTGATTGTCATCCTTTGCGTGGCGGTCGGGATCGCGCGATGGTTTATACCCACCAACCCTTCCCCTAGGAGTATGCGTTGAATGCTTTGTTTCGATTACTAATAAAACTTTTGCAACAAGTATATGAGTTCTTCATGACTAATGTTGAGTCCATGGTTTAGATGCACTTTCACCTACCACCATCACTATCTTCTTAGTGCCGTGCAACTTTCGCCGGTGCACAAAACCCACCATTAGCCTCCCTCAAAACAGCCACCATACCTACCTACTATGGCTTTTTCAAAGTCATTCTGAGATAAATTACCATTTAACTACCACCATGACATGTGCCACCACGTCTACATTGCCAGTGCATGATCGGAAGATAGCTAGCATGATGTTTCCATTGATGTCTATGCCATGCTAGATCATTGCTACAGTACACTACCGAAGGCATTCCATATTGAGTCATAGTTGCTCTAAGTTTTGAGTTGAAAGTGTGATGATCATCATTAATGGAGCATTGTCCCATGTGAGGAAATAAAAGAGGCCAAAGAAGCCCACCAAAAAAAAGAGGCCAAAGAGCCCACCAAAAAAATATAAAAAAAATGAGAGAAAAAGAGAGAAGGGACAATGCTACCACTTTTCCACACTTGTGCATATTAAGCACCATGATCTTCATGATTGAGAGTCTCTCGTTTTGTCACCACCATATCGCTAGTGGGAAATTTTCATTATATAACTTGGCTTGTATATTCCAATGATAGGCTTCCTCAAAATTGCCTTAGGTCTTCGTGAGCAAGCAAGTTGGATGCACACCCACTAGTTTTCTTTAAGAGCTTTCACATACTCGTAGCTCTAGTGCATTATTTGTATGGCACTACTCATTCACATTGATATCTATTGATGAACATCTCCACAGCTCATTGATATGCTAAGTTAATATGACTATCTTCTCCTTTTTTGTCTGGCAACCTCCACCACATTCCACACCATCTATAGTGCTATAACCATGGCTCACACTCATGTATTGCATGAGAGTTGAAAAGGTTTGAGAAAGTAAAGGTGTGAAACAATTACTTGGCCAATACCGGGGTTGTGCATGATTTAAATTCGTTGTGCAATGATGATAGAGCATAGCTAGACTATATGCTTTTGTAGGGATAACTTTCTTTTGGCCTTGTTATTTTGAAAGTTCATGATTACCTTGCTAGTTTGCTTGAATTATTATTGTTTCCACGTCAGTAGCAAACAATTGTTTTGAATCTAATGCATCTGAACATTCATGTCACATAAGAGGAATTACAGAGGACACCTATGCTAGGTAGCATGAAAGCATCAAAAATTCATTCTTTATCACTTCCCTACTCGAGGACGAGCAGGAGTTAAGCTTGGGGATGCTTGATACGTCTCAAACGTATCTATAATTTTTGATGGTTTCACGCTGTTATCTTGTCATCTTTGGATGTTTTATGTACCTTTTATATCTTTTTTGGGACTAACTTATTAATTCAGTGCCAAGTGCGAGTTCCTGTTTTTTCTGTGTTTTTGACTCTTTCCAGATCTGATTTTGGAATGGAGTCCAAACGGAATAAAAACCCTGAAATGAGTTTTTCCCGAACGGAAGAAGATCAGGGGGCCTCTAGGCCAAGTCAGGTGGGCTCCAGGGAGCCCACAAGCTCCCACTCCGCCACCAGGGGGAGGTGGCGGTGTAAGGGCTTGTGGCCTCCCTGGCCGCCCCCTGACCTAGATCCTTGGCCTATATATTCCCAAAAATTTAGAAAAAAATCAGGGGAGCCTCGAAAATACTTTTCCGCCGCTGCAAGCTTCCGTTTCCGCGAGATCTCATTTGGAGACCCTTCCCGGCACCCTGCCGGAGGGGACTTTGGGGTTGGAGGGCTTCTTCATCATCATCATCGCCCCTCCAATGACTCGTGAGTAGTTCACTTCAGACCTAAGGGTCCGTAGTTAGTAGCTAGATGGCTTCTTCTCTCTCTTGGATCTTCAATACAAAGTTCTCCATGATCTTCATGGAGATCTATCTGATGTAATCTTCTTTGGCGGTGTGTTTGTCGAGATCCGATGAATTGTGGATTTGTTATCAGATTATCTATGATTTATATTGAGTCTTTGCTGATTTCTTATATGCATGATTTGATATCCTTGTAAGTCTCTCCGAGTCTTGGGTTTTGTTTGGCCAACTAGATCTATGATTCTTGCAATGGGAGAAGTGCTTGGTTTTGGGTTCTACCATGTGGTGACCTTTCCCAGTGACAGTAGGGGCAACAAGGCACCCATTAAGTAGTTGCCATCAAGGGTAAAAAGATGGGGTTTTCATCATTGGTTTGAGATTATCCCTCTACATCATGTCATCTTGCTTAAGGCGTTACTCTGTTCTTATGGACTTAATACACTAGATGCATGCTGGATAGAGGTCGACGTGTGGAGTAATAGTAGTAGATGCAGAAAGTATCGGTCTACTTGTTTTGGATGTGATGCCTATAGATATAATCATTGCCATAGATATCGTCACGACTTTGCGCGATTCTATCAATTGCTCGACAGTAATTTGTTCACCCACCATCTACTTGCTTTCATGAGAGAAGCCACTAGTAAACACTACGGCCCCCGGGTCTATTCACATCCATCGTTTACACCTCCGCTTTTACTTTGCTTTGTTACTTTGTTGCTTTCAGTTCTCACTTGAAAAACAATCTATAAGGGATTGACAACCCCTTCATAGCTTTGGGAGCAAGCTTTTTGTGTTTGTGCAGGCTCTTGTGATACTCCTCCACTGGATCGATACCTTGGTTCTCAAACTGAGGGAAATACTTACCACCGCTACGCTACATCACCCTTTCCGCTTCGAGGGAACACCAACGCAAGGCTCCAAGGCCAAGGGGGAAATCCTTTGCATACTTGCCTAGGAAGTCCCTTAAGGCGTAGCCGCAACAGAAGGATCAAGTCAAGTATTCTCCCGTCAACGTGCCTATTTCTGGCGCCATTGGAAGGTCTTTTGTTGTAGTAGCAGCGTCTTCAGTCGCCAAGTTAGGGCACTGAAGATCTGAATCGAATAACTTCTACTGTTACTTCCTCAGTTCATCGTGTTCATCGCACATGGTAATTAAAATCCTATTTTACTGCCCTTGTTGACCTCTTTATTCTCTTAAGATTTGTGAAATTAGTCTTTCCTCAGAAAATCTCTTAGCTGTGCACACCCATCTATAGAACACTTGATGAATTTCACTAAGCCACTAAATTCTTCACGAGATTCCTCAATTGTGTAAATTTTCAAATCTCCACAACGCTGGAACCCAAGATCCGAATGCTTAGTTAAATTCCTCAACTCACTGGTCAAATTCCTCAGCTTAAGAAAATTTTCAATTTCCTCAAATATGCGAACACATATGGCCTCTCCAAATTCTTCGCACGTGTACTTTGTTCACACGTACAAAATGTCAGCTGATGAATGACTAAGTTCTCATCAACTTAACTCATTTGCAACATTTCTTGAAGAAACATTACATGTGTCTTCAGATTCCTCAAGAATACAGATTCCTCAGCAAAAACCTCAGCTGAAGAAAATGGAGGAAGACAGAAAACAGAAGGGTGGCAAGAAGTTGGAACAGAACACTACCTTTGAGATTTGTGAGGAGATATATGCTGAGTACTGCACGCTTGATGAGGGAATTCATGGTAAAGAGACCATGGCAAAACGCAAGATAAGGTTTCAAAAGATTGAACGCAGATGGGCAAAGGAGGGAAGGAATATAGGTATGTCACTCCAAAATATGCCAAGAAGTTTGCCCTCAAACCTCCTTGCAAAAGGTTTCCACAGGGAGAACAAAAAGCAGCACATTCCTCAAGCATAGCCACAATTGAGGATTATCCTGATGAAAAAGACAAGTATTTGTCTAAGTTGGAGAAAAAGCCTAAAGCTGTTGTCACAAAGTTTAATGAGGAATCTGCTGCTGCAGCTAGAACTGCCATTTCTTCCGCTGCTGAGGCTTATGCTATAGAAAAACGTCAGAAAAGGTTCTGTTGAAGAAACCAAGTCTCAAGCCAAAGGTCTCATCAGCAGTATCAAAAGAGCAACTTCCTCAAAAAGAAGCAACAACTGCCAAATCCTCAACTGCAACAAAGTCTTCACCTCCTCCACAGAAACAACTCAGTAAGCTTCAATCAGAAAACTCAAGTTCCTCTATGCCATCTACCTCAGGCTCAGCTCCAAAATCTTCACCTGGTGTGCTGAAGACAAAGATGGCTGCTGGTAGAGGTACGAGGCCAAGCCCAGGAAAAGTTGTCAACATTCCTTCTGCATCAGAAGGAAGTGAAGAATATGATGATGAAACTCTTCAAGCCATCATCAGAAACAAGCAAGAAAGAGTTGCACAAGCTACCAGTAGGACCATTCCCCTCACACTAGATCCGAAAGAACTGCTAAACTTCATCGATCTTTGGCATGAGGATCCAAACACTCCAATTGATGATTTGAAGCTTCCTCCTGAAGTTAGTCATATGGTTGCTTCATTCATCAATGAAGCAAAATGGAAGGATCGGCAAGCCAAACAAGATAATCTTGCAAAGGTTAAAAAGGAGAAATTTCTAAAGAAAAACATCCTAAACCTATCGCCTGAGAAACTTGTTTCTACTCAGGTAGAGCTGAAGACCGTCACTGACAGATACACAAGTCTTCATGCTTATCAAAAGGGTGTCAAAGTGCAATTTGTCAAAGCCGCAACTACTGCAATTGATGAATACAACGGCACGGTTGCCGCTCCAAAGCAGCCAACAAAACCTCAGCCAAGCTATACTATGCCAATGGCTGAGGCTGATGAAAATGAAGAACAAGCTGCTGAGGAAATTACTCAGAATATTTCAGCTGAAGAATCTGCCAGGCGAGACACTGCCAAAGCAATGCTTGATGAAAATGCTCCTTCACCTAAGTCTTCAAAGGTGAAGAAAGTGACTCTTTTGTCTGTAGCAGACGTGAAGAAAACAAAAGCTGTTGAAAAAGAAGCCAAGAAGAGAAAGGCTTCAACTACTTCAGAGTCTTCAGAGAAATGCCTGAAGACTATGCCTACCTCATCGTCATCTCTAGTGGATGCTACTCCCCTCAATGTAGCACCATCATATATGATTGTTCCATTTGGTGAAGAATGCATCATTCCAGAACAAGATGAGGAAATGGACGATAACCGCTGTACTGCATCCACGCCAATGGATGAGGAAATTCAAGCACATCAAATTCCTCAAGTCACAACACCTCCAATTACTGCTGAAGAAATGGAGGGTGATGAAGACATTGGATGCAGCATACCTGTTATCCATGATGAGTTCTAGGAAAAGGCTCACCCAAACTCGCCAACAACAACTCCAATTCCTCAAACTCCTGTAGCACCGAGAATCTGACTAGCCGTGATGAAAAGAGTTCACATGAGGAATAAGCACAAGACGAAGAATCAGCTGTATCAACTGAAGAAACTGAAGCACCAAAAACTGCATCTGCTCCCTCGGATCAGCAAATTCCTCAAGCTGAGGAACAAGGTTCTGCTTAAAATGATGAAACTGCAATTATAGTGGTAAATCCTGAAACTGCATTTGTGGTGGCCACAACTCCCCAAAATGAACAACAGCGTAATCTTCGACCAAAGCCTCATCAGCCCTTCTGAAAGAGGCCAAAGTTTCAGAAGCAAGCATTCTATGATGAATGTCACTACTTCACAGGAGAAAATCCCTACGATAGGCTTCGCATCAGGAACAGAAAGTTCTGGACTAGAAATCAACTCAACTACTATGCTTCTGTGCTCTATGGAAGAAATAGTATATTTCTTCATACCCACATTCCTCACTGTGACATGGAGGAAATCCCTTGCTTCACCCTAGTACTGAATGTTCTTCACGAAGAAGGGCTACTGCCATTCTGTACAGATATCAATGACTAGAATACTGGCATTATTCTTCAATTCTATGCCACACTGCATATCTCAAGTGACCCCAAAGACATCAACACGTGGGTCTTGGACTGGATGACACAACACACTCACTACAAAGCTCCAGCCACAGAATTGCTTCGAGCTCTTCTAATATCAATTCCTTCAGAAGATGCAATCAGAATGTATGATGAAAGGGAACTGCCAAATAAGCTCATGGAAGTCCTCATGAAACCTTTGGCTCAGGGCCAACCTCCAAGGACTATATTCCTGGTGAAGAACTTGAAGTATGAGCCCAGGACTGTCTACAGGATCTTGTCATATTCCTTCGCACCCATCAAAGGGCATGACAATGAAGAAGATGTTGTAGGCATCATGAAGAATATCCTGTTCAACGTCATTCATGGCATCCCTATGAACCTTCATGATTTCTTCTTGAGGACTTTGGCCAATAATGCTTTGTCACCATTTGAGCTGAATATTTATGGGCCTTGGATCATGAGATTCATCAGGAATAGATCCGCCATCAACTACCAACCTGACTTTCAGAATCACCTCGTCTATCTGCCGCCTATCAAAGTCATTAATAAATCTCTTGAACTAGTTGAAGGCAAAGGCAAGTCAGTGATTGATGAAGGAAATCGGCCCCTGCATGGTCAGTTTTGCAAGGCTGACTCTTATTCCTCATATGATGACACTGCCACTCAATAACCTTCAAGCCCAACAGCCCCAAGGGTGATGACTAACAGAGAGCTTCTCCTTAGTCTTCACTAAAAAGTCGATCACAATCACAAGTGGGTAAAACGCCAGTTGGGCACCATTGTGAAAACCCTCAACGAGACTCAGAATGCTGTGAAGAAAAATCATTATTATATTCATGAGGTATTTGATCGCACTTGGGCCATTCTGTCTCACCTGAATACTCCACATGAACTTGAAGAATTGGAATTCTCTCGCAACTTTGACTGCTCATGGCCACCTAAGAAGAAATGCAAGTCTATTCCAGTTCCTGACCTGGTGGACAACTCATTTTCTTCATTTCGCACTGCTGATTCAGATGAAGAACCCGAGGATACTGCCACTGGCCCAACAAGGAAGTATGACTTGAAGACTGCTCGCGCCTCTTCCTCAATAGACAAGTGAAATTCTTCATGGGCGTTAGTCCTCAGATTCGTCCCTTTCCGTCACTTGATAACAAAGGGGGAGAAATCTGCGAGTTAGTCTTCAAGCGGGATTTATTTATGGGCTTATAAACTTTATTAAGTTACAAACTCTTGGTTCTTCTGAAGTTTTTGATGTAATGAGTTGTAACTTAAGCCCGATGGTGTTCTGATACTTTTGAACGTTTTTCCTCGCATGCTTATTCCTCAAGTTAATTAATGCAGGCATGATGAAATTTGTCAGACACCATTTTTCATCATGCATCTCTAATTCCTCATACTATATGCCAAATGCATGCATTAATTGCAAGATACAGTGGGAGATCTCCATAATATATATCATCAATGTGCATCTTCTATTCAAAGAAAATTCCTCAAAACATGCACATCTTCAGGGGGAGTTTCTGTGTATCTTGATTTCAAATTCCTCAAACTCAGTACTTACATTTCATATTACTATCCCTGTTGAAAACTTAACCTACTTGTCATCAACAACCAAAAAGGGGGAGATTGCAAGTGCATCTAGTGCCCCTTAGTGATTTTGGTGGTTTGAAGACTTATAGGTTAAGAGACTGATATGTTTGTGAGTGTACACAGGCAATACAAGTCGCTGAGGAGTTTGAGTTATTCGATGAAAATCGACCCCTAAAAATGTATGTCTTCGAGTGAAGACTTTGGTCATTCCTTGAAGACTTTGGTCGCGAAGAAATTGTGACGAAATTGATATTCCTCATGAAGATATTGAAGATTAGGAATTTGGTGTGTCCTGAAGAAAACACTGCGAAGACTTTGAAGCTTGAAGATTTACTCTTTCTATTTCATTTTCTTTACACTTGAGTCATAGGAACACCGTACTGTTAAAGGGGGTCGAGGTGAAACTACAGAACGAATTTTCTCATGATGCTCAACCCAAGCCTAAATCTACCAAAGCCTCAAAGTGAGGAATATGAGAGACATGAGGAGTTTCACAGTTGAAAGTTCTGACCGTTGCCGCGCCATGCGCCACCTGTCCTAGATCTTATCCACCCAACAGTCATATTATTAAAAGGCATTTATGTCAAATCATGTCAGGATGCTCCCAGGCTATAAATAGCCACCCCCGCAGCCACTTTCTGGTTGGCTGCTCCGAGAGAAACTGAAACTAGTTATTTAGACCAACCCAAATTCCTCACAATCTTCGAGAGAAAATCATCAAGTGAGGACTGTGTATCCTCCAGACGGCTAGGCGTCATGGTCTAGAGCATCCAGCAGTCAATTGTGGATCACCGTGTAACCAAGTTTGTGAGGGTTTGGATGTTTGCCCTGAAGACTTACCACGAGTGCTGGGCGAGGGCTGTGTGTCCTTAGCTCAAGGAGAATATGCTACGGCAACAGACAACAGCGCCAAAAATTGACACGTTAATGGAGACTGGGCTTGCATTGGTTTTTCCCTTGAAGAGGAAAGGGTGATGCAGCATAGGAGCAGTAAGTATTTCCCTCAGTTTGAGAACCAAGGTATCGATCCAGAAGGAGGGTCTCGTCAAGTCCAGAGTACCTACGCAAACACAAACAAGCTTGCACCCAACGCTTCAAAGGGATTTTCAATCCCTTCAAGATTGTTTGCAAAGTGAGATCTGAAGGCGGAAAGTGCAACGGAGTAAAAAGTGTAAGGCTGAAAATATGGTGTGGAGTAGACCCGAGGGCCATAGTGTTCACTAAAGGCTTCTCTCAAAATAGCAAATATCACGGTGGGTGAACAAATTACTGTCGAGCAATTGATAGAACCGCGCAAAGTCATGACGATATCTAAGGCAATGATCATACATATAGGCATCACGTCCGAGACAAGTTGACCGATACTTTCTGCATCTACTACTATTACTCCACACATCAACCGCTATCCAGCATGCATCTAGTGTATTGAGTTCACGATGAACAGATTAAAGCCTTAAGCAAGATGACATGATGTAGAGGGATAATCTCAAACCAATGATGAAAACGCCATCTTTTTACCCTTGATGCCAACAACATGATGCGTGCCTCACTACCCCTTCTGTCACTGGGTGAGGTCATCGCACGGTATGAACCCAAAACCAAGCACTTCTCCCATCGCAAGAATCATAGATCTAGTTGGCCAAACAAAACCCACAACTCGAAGAGAATTAGAATGATATGAAATCCTAGATATAAGAGATCAGAAGAAACTCAAATAAGATTCATAGATAATCTAATCATAAATCCACAATTCATCAGATCTCTCCAAACACACCGCAAAAGAAAATTACACCGGATAGATCTCCAAGAAGATCATGGAGAACTTTGTATTGAAGATCCAAGAGAGAGAGGAAGCCATCTAGTTACTAGCTATGGACCCGTATGTCGGGACCCCGATCCTAAGCCATAGGAATCCAGCCTGTAACACATCGCATCCCTTTGTGGTCTCACGCACGGTTAACTCCACGGCTGCAGCCTTACCTTAGCCGGGACCGTTTGCGTCTTTTGACTCACGTATGCGATAGTGTCGTTAGCATTCCAATGTCAAAGAACCCGGATCGACATGTCTAGTCATAAACCAAAGTGGCAGTTCCGCACAAGGACAGGCATACATGACCCAACAAAGCAGGTGTCGGTCATAAACAAACGTAGACGAGTCGTAGCAAGCTACAAGGACTCCATTACGTCACGTGACATTTCCCCAAAGGGGACAGACACAACAGCTAAGAAGGACACATGCCGGTCAACCAATGTGTCCGGAGCAGTAGCGAACTACCAAGGCTCGTTGGATCACAAAGGGGCATTTCCTTGTAAGGAGTGCTACTAAAGTTCACGACTAGGTATTCGAACCCCATACATATCAAGTACGACACACGTACGCATGGCATACCGATATGTATAGATACATCGATGGCATCACAACATAACCATAAACATACGAGCTTTATTTAAGAGGCTCGGAAGAGCCACACACATATTATTACACATTAAGGGTCTCACGACCCATAATAGCAGTCATATAATACAAGCCAGCGGAAGAGTTATAAACTGTCTGGGTACAGACAGAGCAGCTAGAAGGCACATGGCCTAACTATACTACAGAGCCGACGTAGGGCCAGATCGTAGCTGGGACACCAGCTACTCGTCGTCGTCGATGTCTACGAAGAACCCTCCATTAGGGTCATTAGCAACCTCTGCAACATTTATTAAGCAAACATGAGTACGAAGGTACTCAGCAAGACTTTAGGATGACTAACTACTCATGCAAGGTATCAAGAAGGTATTGTGGGGTTTCATGCGGAAAGCCAGCATTTGACTCGTGGCTAGACAACTTGCTTTTTGAAATTAGTTTTGACAACTTGATTTCTCGCACACGAGTCCACTAACACCACAACAATACACTATCGTGGAATCATTCCGTCTCCATACGGAAATGCCGTCCACGACACTCACGCTTATCTTGACAATTTTATGAGTAGCCATTGAAGTTATCTATGAACAACATATGTCTCCAAGTAGTCCATATCCGCGGACGCGGCTATTCGAATAGATCATAACCCTGCAGGGGTGTACTTCGTCACACGCGCTCCCGCCACTTATCGCCATGTGCACGTCATGCACCTCGGCAACCTTCAAGAGGAAGCCCAGCGAGGGAGTCGGCCACGACCGTTAATCACACTAGTACCTAGTCCAGGTTTATCGCCTATCTGAGAGTAACCCGTACGGAAGTCCGGCCGAGGTTTTCGCCACGGCCTCAAACGATGTGCGCAGGGTTCCCAAGCCCACCATCCGGGTGCCACTTGGTACACCGTGCCACTGCCTACCGCAGCACGGTCCACCTCTCAGGTCAGCACCATGCACGGCCTCCAGCATTACTATAAACACCAGAAACTACTTGCAACTCCTGGACCAAGTACTACGCGATTAATAGGCCGAGCGGGGTCATATTTCAGGGCCCAACATGTGGTAGTATCTAGTCTTGGATTACATACAGGGAACTCAGTTCCTAAGGACGGTTCCAATGAAACAACCCGCCATGTACTCCTACACAGCCTTTCACCGGTACCTTTACCAAATCAAGTTCAACACACGACCTTTGCTCACCGAACACATTCCACATTTCTGTTCATCTCCCAGATGACAGACCATACACAACTCTAAGCATAGCATGCATAGCAGGATAAGACACATCATGGCTCAAGCAACTACTAGGTATGCTAGGTTGCAAGGTTCGGCTATTTACTGTGACAAGGTTAAGTCATGCAAAGGAAGTGGGTCCAACTATCGTGGCAAAAGCAGTTGAAGCATTTGATCCTAATGCAATAATTAGGTGCAGGAGCAAGAACATAGGTGTTATCGGGATGATCAAAAGGGTTGCTTGCCTTGTTGCTCAGAGGAGGAACGATATCCGTCGGATGGATATTCGGTGGAATCCGGGGGTGCGGAGCCTACCGAAATGAATGGAAACATTCAATAACAATCATATGCAATCAAAATGATGCATGAGCATGGCATGAGAATGCAAATGATAGGTTATTATAATCAATATGTTTTAGGTTTAGCGTTGATTTGAATCACCTTCGAATAGCAATTTAAACGGTTATTCCCGGATACCGGTTTAATTGATTCGACCTGATGCTCAGATCAACCTAATGTTAACATGCATGAAATGCCATGTTATGGTACTGATTTACCCCTAGGGCAGTGTGTGATCATTGTATTTATAATGAAATTTGGATATTTTTGCAAATTCCATTTATAAAGTGATTAAAAGAATTGAATTATTCCTTATTTCACAATTTGGGGTTCTGTAACTTTTTCAGACATAGTTGAAAATAGAATAATCAGAATCCTTGAATTTTTCTGATACTTTTTCATATATAAATTATTGTCATTGGAGTTACAGATTAATTTCTATGATTTTTGCAATTTTTAGCAATTTCCTGAATTATTTTTATACTGGAAATTCCATTTATTGCATCAGGCTGATGTCAGCAGGTCAGCCGACCTGTGCAGGTCAAACCTGACAGGGGGGCCCCACTGGTCAGCCTCTCTGGGACTAATCCCGCGCTGACCAACCCCTAATTGGGGTTTGACCAGGCGTGGGGCCCTCTGGCAGCGACTCAGGGGAGGGCGATTAGGCCCTAATGGTCGGCCACGTCGACGGCCACCGGAGGGTGGTCGCCGGCGACCAAACCCGCGGCGGAGGGCTCGCCGGAGGCGACCTAGACGGCGCTGCATGACACGAAAACGCACGCGGTTGGCAGCTACAGCAAGCCCGCGAAGTGGCCGAGCTGGCAGGACCATCTGGGGAGGCTCGGGTCGCCGGAAGAGGCGTCGGCGACGAGCCGGAGCGGCAGCCAAAGCTCGGGCGTCGTCGGGTCTTTGAATCAGAGGGATCCACGCTTAGTTCTTAGCTGCTACGGCATCTATGCGTCGTCCTGGAGCTGCTGGTGCTCTCGGGAGGACGAGCTGGACATCGGAGGGCTACCGGCGACGAGCGGCAGCGGCGGTGCTCGTCGGGCTCCGGTGAAACTAGGGCTAGAGGAGGGGATCGACGGGGAAAACTTAGGGAAAACCACCGCATGCTCACAGGGAGTGCAGAGAAGAGCTCACACGGCTCGGGGAAGGCCTGGGGGCGACGAATCGACGGGAGATGTCCGGCGGCCGGAGGAAGAAGACGACGGCGTTGCGGGCGTTGCAGGGCGCGAGGAAGCTTCGGCTTCTGCAGGAATGACCAGGGCGACGGGGCGGAGCTAATGGCGTGCTCGCGGAGGGGATCCTATGGCCAGGGGCACGGCCAGCTCGAGCTCGAGCTTGGCTCTAATGGCGGCAGCAGGGAGAAGGAGGGGATCCGGGCGGAGGAGGAGAACCGAGGCGGGGAATGGATAGGGGAGGCTCCGGGGAGCTTATCCCCGTCGTCGCCAGCGCGAACCGGCGGCCAGGCAGGCACGCAGGTGCGTGGCCGCGCCGGAGGAGGCGGCGGCCACCTCCTGCTGCCTACTGGCGCGGGGAAGGGGACGAGCGGCGAGATGGGGTGGGCCTGGCTTGGGCGTCAGGTAAGCTTTTCCCATTTTCTCTTTTTTGGTTTTTTCTGTTTTGCTATTTAGTGCTTTGCTAATTATTTCAGCTCCAAAACAAAAGGTAAAAACTAATTTTGACCTCCTGAAATATTTGTTATAATATCCCCACTCATTTCCAAGACTTTCAACATTTTTGGAAAATTATAGTTTCTGATTTCAAATTTTAAATTTGAAACCAGTGGCTTTTGCATTTATTTAAAATGCTTAAAGTGTCAAGAAAATAGTTTTCTCCAATGCTCATTTACTTTCATGATTTATCAGAAAGTTTGAACATTTCTTGAGGCCATTTTTGGTTCATTGATTTTGAACTAGTTGAAATTTCCTTTAATTGAAATGGTGGCTAGGGTTTTGAGTTTTTCCTTTGCCACTTTGTTGTTTTTGTTGAAACTTCTTAGATGCAAATGCAAAGAAGACATGAGCACAATGCTATCTTGGTTAAGGGTTAGGGATGTGACAACTCACCCCCACTCAAAAGAATCTCGTCCCGAGATTTAGAAGTCGTCGGGAATAACGCAGGATATTCGAGTCGGAGACGATCCTCTCTTTCCCAAGTTGCCTCCTTTTCAGAATGATTTGACCACTGAACTTTAAGAAACTTGAGGTTTCGACGTCGAGTGGTACGCTCAGCTTGATCAAGAATACGCACGGGGTATTCTCGGTAAGAAAGGTTATCTTGGAGATCAAGCGTTTCGTGGTCCACTTCACGGATAGGATCCGAAAAGCAACGCCTGGGTTGCGAGACGTGGAAAACATCATGAACCTTGGAAAGATGCGGAGGAAGTTCCAACTGGTAGGCAACTTCTCCTTGTTTGGCAAGAATGCGGAAAGGTCCAATGTAACGAGGAGCCAACTTGCCCTTGATACCGAAACGATGGGTACCCTTCAAAGGTGTAACCCGAAGGTAAGCCTTCTCGTCAACTTCAAAGGTCACAGCCTTATGATGACGATCATATTGGCTCTTTTGACGAGACTGGGCTGTTTTCAGCTTTTCACGAATAATGCGAACCTGCTCTTCTGCATCCTGGATCATGTCCGGGCCAAAGAGTTGCCTCTCTCCGGTTTCTGACCAATTAAGAGGTGTTCGACATCTTCGTCCATAGAGAACTTCAAAAGGGGCTTTGCCCAAGCTTGATTGATAACTATTGTTATAAGCGAATTCGGCGAATGGAAGGCACTTCTCCCAATTCATACCGAACGAAATAACACAAGCTCGGAGCATATCTTCTAGGATTTGATTCACTCTTTCTACTTGACCACTTGATTGGGGATGGAAAGCAGTGCTAAAAGATAAGTGAGTTCCCATGGCATTCTGAAAACTTTCCCAGAAACGAGAAGTAAAGATACTTCCACGGTCCGAGTTAATTTCCAGGGGAACACCATGAAGAGACACTATTCGAGAGATATATAACTCTGCTAGCTGGCTAGCTGTTATACTCTCACGAACAGGAAGAAAATGAGCCACTTTGGAAAGACGGTCAATGACCACAAAGATAGCATTATTTCCTTTCTTGGTCTTGGGAAATCCGGTAATGAAATCCATGCTAACTTTATCCCATTTCCATTCAGGAATAGCTAAAGGTTGAAGGGTGCCAGCAGGCCTTTGATGTTCTGCCTTAACTCGACGACAAACATCGCAGTTAGCAACGAACTCAGCAATTTATCTCTTCATCCTAGTCCACCAGAACCTCTGGCGTAGGTCCTGATATATCTTAGTACTACCAGGATGAATGGTGAGAGGGGAATCATGAGCCTCCTTAAGGATTAACTGCCTTAGATGTGGGTTCTTAGGAACCACTAAACGATTCTGGAAGAATACCACACCTTGATCATTCATGGAAAATTCTTTAGCGTTTCCGCTAAAAATATTCTCCTTGATCCGTGATATACCCTTGTCACGCTTTTGGCCAGCTATAATTTGATCCTTAAGAGTAGGCTTCGCCACCAGGGTAGAAAGGAATCCTTGAGGAACGATATGAAGATTCAACTTCCGAAAGTCCTCATGGAGAAGTGGTTGACCTTGTTGTAGCATCAGATTGTTACAATAAGATTTATGACTTAGTGCATCGGCCATAACATTGGCCTTCCCCAAGGTGTAAGTTATCCCTAAGTCGTAATCCGAGATCAACTCAACCCATCGTCTTTGCCTGAGATTCAAATCCGGCTGGGTGAAGATATATTTCAGACTTTGGTGATCAGTGAATATTTCGCAACGATTACCCAGAAGGTAATGTCGCCAGGTTTTTAGTGCATGGACCACGGCTGCAAGCTCAAGGTCATGTGTGGGATAATTATCCTCATGTGGACGCAACTGTCGAGATGCGTATGCGATCACATGACGATCTTGCATGAGAATGCAACCTAATCCTTGTCGCGAGGCGTCGCAATAGATAACAAAGTCCTTAGAAAAATCTGGTGGTAGCAACACAGGTGCGGAAGTCAGGCGTCTTTTCAGTTCCTGAAAACTATGCTCACACTGTGGTGTCCACTCGAACTTTTTATCCTTCTTGAGGAGTTCAGTTAGAGGCTTTGCAACCTTGGAAAAATTCTCGACGAAGCGGCGACAATAGCTCGCTAGACCAAGAAAACTCCTAACTTGCTTAACCGATTCAGGTTGAGTCCAGTCAAGGACAGCTTGAACTCACTCGGGATTGACAGCAATACCCTTACCAGAGATTACGTGGCCTAGAAAGGTCACTTCTGGTAACCAGAATTCACATTTTGAAAATTTGGCATAAAGGCGATGCTCTCGAAGTTTCATCAATACCAGCCTTAGATGCTCGGCATGTTCTTGTTCATTCTTGGAGTAGATGAGAATATCATCGAGGTATACTACGACGAATTTATCCAAATACTCCATAAAGATTGAATTCATCAGTCGAGAGAAGGTGGCTGGGGCATTGGTTAAACCGAAGGACATAACGGTGTACTCATATTGGCCATAACGAGTAACAAAGGCCGTTTTTAGAATGTCCCCGTTCTTAATCTTGATTTGATGGTATCCCAACCTCAAATCCATTTTGGAGAAGACTGAGGATCCAGCGAGCTGATCGTACAGATTGTTGATCCTGGGGAGCGGATACTTGTTCTTTATGGTGACCAGGTTAACTGGTCGGTAATCTACAACCATCCGATCCGTTCCGTCTTTCTTCTTGACGAAGAGGACGGGACAAGCCAAGGAGAAGAGCTAGGACGAATGAAACCCTTGTCCAAGGCCTCATCTAATTGCTTTTTAAGTTCGGCTAGCTCCAGGGGTGCCATCTTATAAGGTCTTCTGGCTATTGGGACAGTTCCCGGAACAAGATCTATGACAAACTCTACATCTCTGTCAGGTGGAATTCCTGGCAGTTCCTCTGAAAAAACATCCGGGAAGTCACGGACTACCGGAATGTCTTCATGTTCCGGAAGAGGGTTGGCATTTAGGGAATAGAGTTCGCATTTGGCAACTCGAGTAGAGACATTTACTATATCACCCGAGGGATGGGTAAGCTGGACATTTCTAGAGCGAGTATCAATCTTGGCATAGTGAGCTGACATCCAGTCCATGCCCAAGATGATATTAATATCCGAAGATTTCAACGCTATCAATGAGGCTAGAAAAACTAGCCTGTCTACTAGAATTTCATTATCATAGGTTATCCTAGAGGTTTGCCATTTACTACCAGGGGTTTGGACAACCAATGGGATTGGCATATCACAAAATGACATGTTATGCAACTGTGCATAACTTTCTGAAATGAAGGAATGAGAAGACCCAGTGTCAAAGAGAACGGACGCTGGGTGATGATTAACAAGAAGCGTACCCAGCATGACGTTGGGATCCTCTGCAGCTTCTTCTGCTGACACATAGTTCACACAGCCACGTGCAGGAGTTGGCTTCACATAAAACACTTTGCCCGACTTGGCCTGCCCGACGGACTTTCCGGGTTGCTTGGCACCCACATTCGAGGACACTCACGGGAATAATGCCCTGGTTCTCCACACTTGTAGCATATCACCTGGGTGGCACGTGGTGCAGCATTGCTAGGTGGACCACCATAAGCTTTTGCTGGAGGGTTGGCCTGATTCGTCTGAGGCGCCACGTAGGATGGCCTCGGAGTGTATCTTGGCGGCAGAGAACTGTTTGGAACCCACAACCTGCGTTTTGGAAACGCGGAACCAGAAGATGAGCCAAAGTCACGGGAGTGCTTCCTTGTGGCTTCGAAGTCAGTATGACCAGTCTCCGCACTGATCGCTTTGTTGACCAGGGCTTGAAAGCTTGCACACTCATGGAGGCGCAGGTCTCGACGGAGCTCAGGGCTCAGAACCTTATGGAATCTTGCTTGCTTCTGGGCGTCAGTAGACACCTCCTCTGTTGCATAGCGGGCGAGGTTACCGAACTCGCGGCTATAGGCATCCACAGACAACTTGCCCTGAGTGAAGGCACAGAACTCCTCTCTCTTTCTGTCCATCAGGCCCTCTGGAATATGGTGCAGACGAAAAGCTGCACTGAAGTCTGCCCATGTGGCCACTGTTTCTGCGGGACGCATAGCTTCAAAATTCTCCCACCACAGATTGGCGGGTCCCTCCAGGAAATACGCCGCAAAGGTCACCTTGTCGGCCTCAGACACATTCGCAGAGCGAATCTTGCGCGAAATGCTGCACAGCCAGTCATCAGCGTCGAAGGGATCGACGGAATGATGAAACTTTGGAGGATTCAGCTTCACAAAGTCATTGAGGGACACTCCAGCATTCCTAGGCTGTCGAGCCGTATTCTGCTCAATACGCTCTAGCAGTCGGTTGGTCTCCCTTTTGTTTCTTTCTGCCTCAAGCATCACTTCTACCAGAGAAGGTGGGTGAGGTAGGTCTTCCTGCGACGCTTGACTACCCTCACCTTGCTCATGAGCAGGGGCACGGTTCAACCTGGTGAACACCATCCTGACAAACAAACTCATAGCTTAGACCAATATCATATCAATACTAACTATGGATTAAGAATGTACTGAACACACGGAATGCGGAAATGAATATCCGAACAACATGGTAACAAGCAACTGCTATATATACACCATGGTTCATACACACCCTTACATAGTTCAGTAAAAACTTACTCGAAGAGCAAACTACTGAAATGGTGGAACTACTCATCAGAGGCTTACAAGCTTCCTATACATTATTTATCTAGGCCTCCGGAATTCGTTTCACATTACTACCATACTCCACAAGTCATGCAGGACTGTGAACATACGGCTACTACCATACTATCCTTCCGCTCATAGCTCAGGCATCCGCATAGAACATCTCATAGAGGTTACCTCCATGAGCCGGAAGCTCAACCTGCGGATCAGGGAACACTCTAGCCTGAGATCCCTGGGATCCATAAGGACACGGATGTGGCCTTGGTCCCCTGACTGGTGGTAAGAGGGGTCCCCGAAGAGGTGTGACTCCTCCTATAGCTGGCCAGTCAACATGGGCCGGAAGATGGTTCCTAACAGGGTTCAGCATCTCCATCTCTCCATACCCTGTCTGGACTACCGGTGCCAGCTGCGTCAAAGCTGTCCACAGACGGGCACGGGTAGCATAAAGCTCCATGCGGAGAGCACGAGCATCCCTATCTCTGTTCTCTAGCATCTCAACAGTGGACTGCAGAAGTGGATCCTCCATAGAAGAATCAAAATAGACTCCACTGAGGTATCCCTCTTCACCAGACTGAGAGGCCGGAACATAGCAGAACTCTGAATTCTGTAGCAGTGCATGTCTCGCTCTCATGATAGTCAACATTGAATAGGCAGCATCTTGTACTACCATGTCAACAGTGACTCCCAACCCATAGGACCAATGGATTGGCTTCTCCGCTCCAGGGTAATCTGGAAATACCCTAACAGTGCAGATGTACTGGCTCTGGTTGAAGTCTCGGTATTGTTCCTCTACCGTGTACTCGGGGTACCAGCGGTAACCGCACACCAACATCACCCTGACCAGCATGGCCGTATGACCCGGTACATCAATGCACCTAGTCAAACGTACCACCTGACGAGAAGGACGGCCAGGCATCTGTAAATAGAGAGTAATGCAAAAAGCATTAGAGCTCTGAATGAAAAATTGGGCAGCATAACGGCTGTAAATGCTCAAAACAAATTTTGAGACAACCCAAAATGAAATAGCGTCACCACTCAACTATCAAGTTCAACTCTCTGATCATCAAACTTAATTCCTGCTTCCCAGGAATAAAAGAAACCCAATATCTCTCGACCCGTAGTCCTATAATCTACCGATCAAAAATCCGAGCCTAGGAGAAGATGAGTAACCTAGTCCTTAATTCCCGCAGAAAAGACGAGGATGACCAGAATAGAATATCTTGAGAAGAGAACAATAGTGTTACGTTCCCTTCCAAAAACAATTCCCTTATATATAACTAAAGCAATTCTAGACTCAACTTCGACCAGTTTGGCTTAGTAATCCTACAGTCAGTCAGGCTCTGATACCAATGCTGTCGGGACCCCGATCCTAAGCCATAGGAATCCAGCCTGTAACACATCGCATCCCTTTGTGGTCTCACGCACGGTTAACTCCACGGCTGCAGCCTTACCTTAGCCGGGACCGTTTGCGTCTTTTGACTCACGTATGCGATAGTGTCGCTAGCATTCCAATGTCAAAGAACCCGGATCGACATGTCTAGTCATAAACCAAAGTGGAAGTTTCGCACAAGGACAGGCATACATGACCCAACAAAGCAGGTGTCGGTCATCTACGAACGTAGACGAGTCGTAGCAAGCTACAAGGACTCCATTACGTCGCGTGACATTTCCCCAAAGGGGACAGACACAGCAGCTAAGAAGGACACATGCTGGTCAACCAATGTGTCCGGAGCAGTAGCGAACTACCAAGGCTCGTTGGATCACAAAGGGGCATTTCCTTGTAAGGAGTGCTACTAAAGTTCACGACTAGGTATTCGAACCCCATACATATCAAGTACGACACACGTACGCATGGCATACCGATATGTATAGATACATCGACGGCATCACAACATAACCATAAACATACAAGCTTTATTTAAGAGGCTCGAAAGAGCCACACACATATTATTACACATTAAGGGTCTCACGACCCATAATAGCAGTCATACAATACAAGCCAGCGGAAGAGTTATAAACTGTCTGGGTACAGACAGAGCAGCTAGAAGGCACATGGCCTGACTATACTACAGAGCCGACGTAGGGCCAGATCGTAGCTGGGACACCAGCTACTCGTCGTCGTCGATGTCTACGAAGAACCCTCCATTAGGGTCATTAGCAACCTCTGCAACATTTATTAAGAAAACATGAGTACGAAGGTACTCAGCAAGACTTTAGGATGACTAACTACTCATGCAAGGTATCAAGAAGGTATTGTGGGGTTTCATGCGGAAAGCCAGCATTTCACTCGTGGCTAGAAAACTTGCTTTTTGAAATTAGTTTTGACAACTTGATTTCTCGCACACGAGTCCACTAACACCACAACAATACACTATCGTGGAATCATTCCGTCTCCATACGGAAATGCCGTCCACGACACTCACGCTTATCTTGACAATTTTATGAGTAGCCATTGAAGTTATCTATGAACAACATATGTCTCCAAGTAGTCCATATCCGCGGACGCGGCTATTCGAATAGATCATAACCCTGCAGGGGTGTACTTCGTCACACGCGCTCCCGCCACTTATCGCCATGTGCACGTCATGCACCTCGGCAACCTTCAAGCGGAAGCCCAGCGAGGGAGTCGGCCACGACCGTTAATCACACTAGTACCTAGTCCAGGTTTATCGCCTATCTGAGAGTAACCCGTACGGAAGTCCGGCCGAGGTTTCCGCCACGGCCTCAAACGATGTGCGCAGGGTTCCCAAGCCCACCATCCGGATGCCACTTGGTACACCGTGCCACTGCCTACCGCATCGCGGTCCACCTCTCAGGTCAGCACCATGCACGGCCTCCAGCATTACTATAAACACCAGAAACTACTTGCAACTCCTGGACCGAGTACTACGCGATTAATAGGCCGAGCGGGGTCATATTTCAGGGCCCAGCATGTGGTAGTATCTAGTCTTGGATTACATACACGGAACTCAGTTCCTAAGGACGGTTCCAATGAAACAACCCGCCATGTACTCCTACACAGCCTTTCACCGGTACCTTTACCAAATCAAGTTCAACACACGACCTTTGCTCACCGAACACATTCCACATTTCTGTTCATCTCCCAGATGACAGACCATACACAACTCTAAGCATAGCATGCATAGCAGGATAAGACACATCATGGCTCAAGCAACTACTAGGTATGCTAGGTTGCAAGGTTCGGCTATTTACTGTGACAAGGTTAAGTCATGCAAAGGAAGTGGGTCCAACTATCGTGGCAAAAGCAGTTGAAGCATTTGATCCTAATGCAATAATTAGGTGCAGGAGCAAGAACATAGGTGTTATCGGGATAATCAAAAGGGTTGCTTGCCTTGTTGCTCAGAGGAGGAACGATATCCGTCGGACGGATATTCGGTGGAATCCGGGGGTGCGGAGCCTACCGAAATGAATGGCAACATTCAATAACAATCATATGCAATCAAAATGATGCATGAGCATGGCATGAGAATGCAAATGATAGGTTATTATAATCAAGATGTTTTAGGTTTAGCGTTGATTTGAATCACCTTCGAATAGCAATTTAAACGGTTATTCCCGGATACCGGTTTAATTGATTCGACCTGATGCTCAGATCAACCTAATGTTAACATGCATGAAATGCCATGTTATGGTACTGATTTACCCCTAGGGCAGTGTGTGATCATTGTATTTATAATGAAATTTGGATATTTTTGCAAATTCCATTTATAAAGTGATTAAAAGAATTGAATTATTCCTTATTTCACAATTTGGGGTTCTGTAACTTTTTCAGACATAGTTGAAAATAGAATAATCAGAATCCTTGAATTTTTCTGATACTTTTTCATATATAAATTATTGTCATTGGAGTTACAGATTAATTTCTATGATTTTTGCAATTTTTAGCAATTTCCTGAATTATTTTTATACTGGAAATTCCATTTATTGCATCAGGCTGATGTCAGCAGGTCAGCCGACCTGTGCAGGTCAAACCTGACACGGGGGCCCCACTGGTCAGCCTCTCTGGGACTAATCCTGCGCTGACCAACCCCTAATTGGGGTTTGACCAGGCGTGGGGCCCTCTGGCAGCGACTCAGGGGAGGGCGATTAGGCCCTAATGGTCGGCCACGTCGACGGCCACCGGAGGGTGGTCGCCGGCGACCAAACCCGCGGCGGAGGGCTCGCCGGAGGCGACCTAGACGGCGCTGCATGACACGAAAACGCACGCGGTTGGCAGCTACAGCAAGCCCGCGAAGTGGCCGAGCTGGCAGGACCATCTGGGGAGGCTCGGGTCGCCGGAAGAGGCGTCGGCGACGAGCCGGAGCGGCGGCCAAAGCTCGGGCGTCGTCGGGTCTTTGAATCAGAGGGATCCACGCTTAGTTCTTAGCTGCTACGGCATCTATGCGTCGTCCTGGAGCTGCTGGTGCTCTCGGGAGGACGAGCTGGACATCGGAGGGCTACCGGCGACGAGCGGCAGCGGCGGTGCTCGTCGGGCTCTGGTGAAACTAGGGCTAGAGGAGGGGATCGACGGGGAAAACTTAGGGAAAACCACCGCATGCTCACAGGGAGTGCAGAGAAGAGCTCAGACGGCTCGGGGAAGGCCTGGGGGCGACGAATCGACGGGAGATGTCCGGCGGCCGGAGGAAGAAGACGACGGCGTTGCGGGCGTTGCAGGGCGCGAGGAAGCTTCGGCTTCTGCAGGAATGACCAGGGCGACGGGGCGGAGCTAATGGCGTGCTCGCGGAGGGGATCCTATGGCCAGGGGCACGGCCAGCTCGAGCTCGAGCTCGGGTCTAATGGCGGCAGCAGGGAGAAGGAGGGGATCCGGGCGGAGGAGGAGAACCGAGGCGTGGAATGGATAGGGGAGGCTCCGGGGACCTTTTCCCCGTCGTCGCCAGCGCGAACCGGCGGCCAGGCAGGCACGCAGGTGCGTGGCCGCGCCGGAGGAGGCGGCGGCCACCTCCTG
Source organism: Hordeum vulgare subsp. vulgare (assembly GCF_904849725.1). NCBI lineage: Eukaryota > Viridiplantae > Streptophyta > Magnoliopsida > Poales > Poaceae > Hordeum > Hordeum vulgare. Next base: position 185,628,190 of record NC_058519.1, on the reverse strand, counting down.
CTGCCTACTGGCGCGGGGAAGGGGACGAGCGGCGAGATGGGGTGGGCCTGGCTTGGGCGTCAGGTAAGCTTTTCCCATTTTCTCTTTTTTGGTTTTTTCTGTTTTGCTATTTAGTGCTTTGCTAATTATTTCAGCTCCAAAACAAAAGGTAAAAACTAATTTTGACCTCCTGAAATATTTGTTATAATATCCCCACTCATTTCCAAGACTTTCAACATTTTTGGAAAATTATAGTTTCTCATTTCAAATTTTAAATTTGAAACCAGTGGCTTTTGCATTTATTTAAAATGCTTAAAGTGTCAAGAAAATAGTTTTCTCCAATGCTCATTTACTTTCACGATTTATCAAAAAGTTTGAACATTTCTTGAGGCCATTTTGGGTTCATTGATTTTGAACTAGTTGAAATTTCCTTTAATTGAAATGGTGGCTAGGGTTTTGAGTTTTTCCTTTGCCACTTTGTTGTTTTTGTTGAAACTTCTTAGATGCAAATGCAAAGAAGACATGAGCACAATGCTATCTTGGTTAAGGGTGAGGGATGTGACACCGTAGGTCTATGGTGAACTACTCACGCATCATTGGAGAGGTCATGATGTTGATGAAGAAGCCTTCTGTATCCGAATCCCCCCACCGGCAGGGCACCAGAACGTGCCCCAGATGGGATCTTGCGGAGACAGAAGCTTGCGGCGGCGGAAAAGTATTTTCGTGGCTCTCCTGATTTTCTTGGGATTTTTAGGGAATATATAGGCGCAACCCCCAGGGCAGAGGGCATCCAGGGGGCCCACAAGCCTGTGGGCCGCGGCCTCCCCCCTGGCCGCGGGGTGAGGGCTTGTGGGGCCCCTGGGCCCCCCTGCCTTGGCTCTCAAGTCTCCTGATCTTCTTCCGTTATGGAAGAATTATTTTCGGGGATTTTATTCTGTTTGGACTCCATTTCAAAATCTCCTCTAAAAGGGGTAAAAACATGGAAAAAACAAGAACTGGCACTTGGCACTGAGTTAATAAGTTAGTCCAAAAATATATATAAAAGGCATGCAAAACATCCAAAGTTTGACAAGATAATATCATGAAACCATAAAAAATTATAGATACGTTGGAGACGTATCAAGCATCCCCAAGCTTAACTCCTGCTCGTCCTCGAGTAGGGAAGTGATAAAGAAAGAATTTTTGATGTGGAATGCTACCTAGCATAGTTGTCCTTTGCAACTTCTTTCACGTGACATGAATGTTCAGATCCGTAAGATTCAAAACAATAGTTTGCTATTGACATGAAAACAATAATACTTCAAGCAAACTAGCAAAGTAATCCTGAACTTTCAAAATAACAAGACAAAGGAAAGTTATCCCTACAAAATCATATAGTCTGGCTATGCTCCATTATCCTCACACAACTAATGTAAATCATGCACAACCCCGGTATTGGCCAAGTAATTGTTTTCACACTCTTACTTTCTCAAACCTTTTATAACTATCACGCAATACATGAGCATGAGCCATGGATATAGCACTATAGGTGGAATAGAGTGTGTGGTGGTTGTGAGACAAAAAAGGAGGAGATGGTCACATTGACTCGGCGTATCAAAAGGCTATGGAGATGCCGATTAATAGATATCAATGTGAATGAGTAGGGATTGCCATACAAGAGATGCACTAGAGCTATAAGTATGTGAAAGCTCAAAAGGAAAACTAGCGGGTGTGCATCCAACTTGCTTGCTCACGAAGACCTAGGGCAATTTTGAGGAAGCCCGTCACTGGAATATACAAGCCAAGTTATAGAATGAAGATTCCCACTAGCATTTGGTAGTGACAAAGCAAGAAGCTCTCAATCATGAAGAACATGGTGCTATTATGGAGCACAAGTGTGGAAAAAGATAGTAGCATTGTCCCTTCTCTCTCTTTTCTCTCTCTTTTTTTGGGCTCTTTGGGCTTTTTTTTCCTCACATGGGACAATGCTCTAATAATGATGATCATCACACTTTTATTTACTCACAGCTCAAAATGATGATGACTCTATAGGAAATGCCTCCGCCATTGTACCAGGATGTGCAACGATCTAGCATGGTGTATGATGTTGAAACATCTCGCTAGCTATCTTACGATCATGCAATGGCAATATGAGAGTGACGGAACAAGTCATGAGACGGAACGGTGGGATTTGCATGGCAATATATCTCGGAATGGCTATGAAAATGCCATAGTAGGTAGGTATGGTGGCTGTTTTGAGGAAGGCATATGGTGGGTTTGTGCACCAGCGTGAATTGCGCGGCACTAGAGGGGCTAGCAATGGTGGAAGGTGAAAGTGCATTTATACCATGGACTCACATTAGTCATGAAAAACTCACATACTTGTTGCGAAAGTTTTTATTAGTAATCAAAACAAAGTGCTAAATGCATACTCCTAGGGGCAGGGTTGGTAGGTGTTAACCATCGCGCGACCCCGACCTCAACACAAAGGATGACAATCAATAGATCAATTATGCTCCGACTTCCTAACATAGCGGTTCACCATACGTGCATGCTACGGGAATCACTAACTTCAACACAAGTATTTCTAGATTCACAACACCCTACTAACATAGCTCTTAATATTACCAAATCCACGTCTCAAAACTAATTGAGAGGAATCAAAACTTCTCTTTCTACTCAATGCACATGAAGATGGAGGTTTTTGCATCCTCCTTGGGTACCTATCACATTTGGGACTACTTTCATAGCATAAGCCAACTACCAAATCACGCACCGCCATGCTCTAAAAGATATAAGTGAAGCACAAAGAGCAAAAGTATCTAGCTCAAAAGATATAAGTGAAGCACTATGAGCATTCTAGCAAAATCACGATGAGTGCATGTCTCTCTCTCTCAAAAAGATGTGCAGCAAGGATGATTGTGACACAACAAAAAGAAAATACTCCTAAGATACAAGACACTCCAAGCAAAACACATATCAAGTGGTGAATACAAATATAGCTCCAAGTAATGTTACCGATGGATTGAAGACGAAAGAGGGGATGCCTTCCCGGGGCATCCCCAGGCTTAGGCTTTTTGGTGTCCTTGAATTTGGCTTGGGATGCCTTAGTCATCCCCAAGCTTGAGATATTTCCACTCGTTATCTCTTTGCCATGAGAACATCACCCAACACTTGAAAACTTCACAACACAAAACTTAAACAGAAACTCGTGATAACATTAGCACAAGAAAACAAACTACCACTTCTTTTGGTATTGTAGCAAACTTGAATTCTATCTATATTGGTGTTGGGATAATGTATTCTCACTTTTCCATGGCTAGTACCCCCCGATACTAACCATAGTTTCATCAAAACAAGCAACCGACTCAACAAAAACAGAATCCTTCAAAAACAGACCACTCTGTAGCAATCTGTATACTTCGTATACTTCTGGTACCTCAAAAAATATGAACAATTACGACGGCCTGGGAAAAAGGCATATCAACCAGAAGCAAAAAGAACCAACTCAAAATCTCTTTCTGAATAAAAATGAAAAATCATCTCGTAAGCGAAAAGTTTTTGTCTTTTTCCAGCAGGATCAAACAACCATTACCAAGATTAGTCATAAAGGTTTTGCTTGGCTCAAAGACAAAAAGAAACAAAAAAACACAATAACAACAGAATTGTGATGGTGTGGACGCAACAAAACAGAAATAAAAAGATAAATTCATTGGGTTGCCTCCCAACAAGCGCTATTGTTTAACGCCCTTAGCTAGGCATAAAAGCGATAGAATCACGTATCGTCGTATTTGGTGCTCTAACCATAAGTGGCCCTCATCATGGATTCATAAGGCAATATTATTTTCTTTCTAGGAAAGTGTTCCATGCCCTTCCTTATGGGAAATTGAAATCTAATATTCCATTCCTTCATATCGATGATAGCACCGATAGTCCTTAGGAAAGGTCTATCAAGAATAATAGGGCATGCAGGATTGCAATCAATGTCAAGCACAATGAAATCCACGGGTACATAGTTACTATTTGCAATAATAAGAACATCATTGATTCTTCCCCTGGGTTTCTTCACAGTAGAATTAGCAAGATGCAAATTAAGAGAACACTCTTCAATCCATTAAAACCCAGAGCATCACATAAAGACTTTGGAATCGCGGAAACACTAGCACCCAAATCACACAAAGCATTGCATTCATAGTTTTTGATTTTGATTTTTATGGTAGGTTCCCACTCATCATGAAGCTTTCTAGGGATAGAGACTTCCAATTCAAGTTTCTCTTCAAGAGATTTTATCATAGCTTCGACGATATGATCGGTAAAGGCCTTGTTTTGGCTATAAGCGTGTGGAGAGTTTAACATGGATTGCATCAAAGAAATGCATTCAATCAAGGAGCAACTATCATAATTGAATTCCTTGAAATCCACGGTAGTAATTTCATTGCTACTCAAAGTTTTAACATCTTCTACTCCACTTTCAATGCTTTTAGCATCAAGATAGATGGACTCCAAATCATTGGGGCACTTTTCAACCAAATTGGATTCATATCCAGCCCCATAATCATTAGGTTTGACACAAGAAAACAAAGATTCAATGGGATTCACACCAAGCACTTTAAGATCTTCATGATTCTTATCACGAGAACACGCCTTTTTAATCCATTCATGTCTAGCACGAATTTGTCCGGTTCTTTCTTGGCTCTCAATCATGGAAACACGCATAGCTTTCAAAGTTTCATCGATGTTGATTTTGGGAGGAGCACATCTAACTTTCAAAGCATCAACATCACTAGACATTCTATCAACGCTTTGAGCCAAATCATCAATTTTGAGTAGCTTTTCCTCTATGGACGCATTGAAAATCTTTTGAGAGTTGATGAACTCTTTGATATTACTCTCTAGATCAGAGGGTAATCTATTGTAATTTCCATGAGTATTGTTGTAGGAGTTGCCAAAGTTATTAGAGGAATTACTAGGAAAAGGCCTAGGACCATAGTTTCCTCTAAAAGCATTGTTCTTGCCAAAGTTATTCCTACCAACAAAATTAACGTCCAAGCTAGCGTTGCTACTCTCAATCAAAGAAGACAAGGGCATATCATTAGGATATAAAGGAGTACTTCTACTCGCAACCAAATTCATTAACTCGTCCATCTTAGCACTCAACGAATTAATTTCTTCTATAACGTGTACCTTCTTACTAATAGGCGACCTTTCAGTGTGCCACTGAGAGTAGTTTGTCATGATGTTGTTTAGGAGCTTTGTGGCTTCCCCTAACGTGATTTCCATGAACGTTCCACCTGAGGCGGAGTCCAAGATATTTCTAGAAGCGATATTCAAGCCAGCATAAAAGATTTGAATAATCATCCAAAGACTCAAGCCATTAGCGGGACAATTTCTAATCATTAATTTCATTCTCTCCCAAGATTGTGCAACATGTTCATTATCAAGTTGCTTGAAATTCATGATATCATTACAGAGAGAGATAATCTTAGCCGGCGGGAAGAACTTGGATATATAAGCATCTTTGCACTTATCCCAAGAATCGATACTATTTTTGGGCAAAGAAGAAAACCAAGTTTTTGCGCGATCTCGCAACGAGAAAGAAAAAAGCTTCAATTTAATCACGTCATTATCCACATCTCTCTTCTTTTGCATATCGCAATTCTCAATGAAGGTATTGAGATGGGATGCGACATCTTCACTAGGAAGGCCAGAGAATTGCTCTTTCATAACAAGATTCAGCAAAGCGACATTGATTTTGTATGACTCCGCACTAGTGGCGGGATCAATTGGAGTACTAATAAAAGCATTATTATTACTATTCGAGAAGTCACAAAGTTTGGTGTTTTCATTCATGGTGACTTCGGGAAGCAAGCAAGCACACGAGCAAACAAAGAGCAAGCGAGAAAAAGGCAAACGAAAAAGGCAAATTGGTGAAGTGGGGGAGAGGAAAACGAGAGGCAACTGGCAAACATAGTAAATACAAGGGATGAGTTTGCGACACCTACTTGGATGAGTTCTTGACTTGATCTTCCTCCCCGGCAACGACGCCAGAAATTCTTCTGCTACGGCAACAGACAACAGCGCCAGAAATTGACACGTTGACGGAGACTGGGCTTGCGTTGGTTTTTCCCTTGAAGAGGAAAGGGTGATGCAGCATAGGGGCAGTAAGTATTTCCCTTAGTTTGAGAACCAAGGTATCGATCCAGAAGCAGGGTCTCGTCAAGTCCAGAGTACCTACGCAAACACAAATAAGCTTGCACCCAATGCTTCAAAGGGGTTGTCAATCCCTTCAAGATTGTTTGCAAAGTGAGATCTGAAGGCGGAAAGTGCAATGAAGTAAAAAGTGTAAGGCTGAAAATATGGTGTGGAGTAGACTCGGGGGCCATAGTGTTCACTAGAGGCTTCTCACAAAATAGCAAATATCACGGTGGGTGAACAAATTACTGTCGAGCAATTGATAGAATCGCGCAAAGTCATGACGATATCTAAGGCAATGATCATACATATAGGCATCACGTCCGAGAGAAGTAGACCGATACTTTCTGCATCTACTACTATTATTCCACACATCGATCGCTATCCAGCATGCATCTAGTGTATTGAGTTCATGACGAACAAAGTAACGCCTTAAGCAAGATGACATGATGTAGAGGGATAATCTCAAACCAATGATGAAAACCCCATCTTTTTATGCTTGATGGAAACAACACGATGCGTGCCTCGCTACCCCTTCTGTCACTGGGTGAGGTCACCGCACGGTATGAACCCAAAACCAAGCACTTCTCCCATTGCAAGAATCATTGATCTAGTTGGCCAAACAAAACTCACAACTCGAAGAGAATTACAAGGATATGAAATCATGCATATAAGAGATCAGAAGAAACTCAAATAAGATTCATAGATAATCTGATCATAAATCCACAATTCATTAGATCTCGACAAACACACCGCAAAAGAAGATTACATCGGATAGATCTCCATGAAGATCATGGAGAACTTTGTATTGAAGATCCACGAGAGAGAAGAAGCCATCTAGTTACTAGCTATGGACCCGTAGGTCTATGGTGAACTACTCACGCATCATCGGAGAGGTCATGGTGTTGATGAAGAAGCCTTCCGTATCCGAATCCCCCTCCGGCAGGGCACCAGAACGTGCCCCAGATGGGATCTTACGTAGACAGAAGCTTGTGGTGGCGGAAAAGTATTTTCGTGGCTCTCCTGATTTTTTTGGGATTTTTAGGGAATATATAGGCGCAACTCCTAGGGCAAAGGGCATCCAGGGGGCCCACAAGCCTGTGGGCCGTGACCTCCCCCGTGGCCGCGGGGTGAGGGCTTGTGGGGCCCCTGGGGCCCCCTGCCTTGGCTCTCAAGTCTCCTAATCTTCTTTCGTTATGGAAAAATTCTTTTCGTGGATTTTATTCCGTTTGGACTCCATTTCAAAATCTCCTATGAAAGGGGTCAAAAACATGGAAAAAACAGGAACTGGCACTTGGCACTGAGTTAATAAGTTAGTCCCAAAAAATATATAAAAGGCATGCAAAACATCGAAAGTTTGACAAGATAATAGCATGAAACCATAAAAAATTATAGATACGTTGGAGACGTATCATAATACGGTAGGGATTGGGTGTTCCAGGAGTGTGTGTCCATTGGTTTCAATACCAAGACGCTCCGAACCAGACGTACAACTGTCACAACAATTGGAACTGGGTCATCAATAACTGTCTTCATCAAGCTACATGTTCTATTTCTTGAACTCTCTCATTTCCTCAATTGTCTGCTAAAGACTCTCATCTGAACTGTTTGAAGAATTTGTCTGAAGACTTTCTCTGAATTTCCTCAACCTCAAATTCTTCACCTGAGTTAATCTTCACCTGCTTATCCTGTACTTGTGACCTATGCAAACCGAATCTCTGAAATCTAGCTGAGTACTTTGCTATAGACATTTTTGCGCCCTTGATTTGGTTCTACTTCCGCTGCACTTAGTTCATGACCGAGGACTTTCCTCACTAGGAATTTCCTCAGTGATGAAATTGTAAAAATCACCTATTCACCCCCTCTAGTCGATATAATGGACTTTCAATATCGCATAACTGTCCTCTTTTCTGTCAATTGCCCAACAGTAATTTGTTTAGCCACCGTATGCTATTTTTCCATGAGAGATCCCCTTAGGGAAAGCTATGGCCCCCGGGTCTATTCACAACATATTGACAAAACCTTCATTACCTTGCTTCCATTTACTTGTGAAAGGACGTGGATGTCGCCTAGAAGGGGGGGGTGAATAAGCGCTTTAAAATGATTATGGTTTAGGCTTTAACAAATGCGGAATAAAACTATCGTTTAATTTGTCCAGCACAAAACCTAAAACAACTAGGCTCACCTATGTGCACCAACTTATGCTAAGCAAGATAAACAACTAAGTGATAGCAAGATATATAACTAGAAACAATATGGCTATCACAAAGTAAAGTGCATAAGTAAAAGGCTCGGGTAAGAGATAATCGAGGCACGCGGAGTCGACGATGTATCCCGAAGTTCACACCCTTGAGGATTGTAATCTCCATTTGGAGCAGTGTGAAGGCACAATGCTCCCCAAGATGCCACTAATGCCACCGTAATCTCCTCACGCACTCGCACAATGCAAGATGCCGTGATTGCACAAAGGGACCCTTGAGGGCAGTCACCGAACCCATACAAAAAAGGTTGGGGAAATCTTCACAACTTAATTAGAGGCTCCCAACGACACCACGAAGCTTCACCACAATGGATTGTGGCTCCGTGATGACCTCGAATGCTCGGGGCAATCCCCAAAACTTGATTGGAGGACCCGACGCTTGCCCGGAGCTTTACACCACAATGATTGAGCTCCGAGGCACCACCAAGCTTCTAGGACACCAAAGCATCCACAAAGAACAATTTCTAGGGTACCAAGTACCCAAGGGTAACAAGCTTCTCAAACTTCACTTCCACGTATCACCGTGGAGAACTCAAACCGATGCAACTAATGCAATGGCAAGAACACACAAAGTGGTCAAGTCCCTCACACTTAAACCCCTCCACAATAAAAAAAAGCTATCGAGAAATACAAGAGGAAGAACAAGGAGCTCAAAAAGAACTCCAAGGTCAAGACCCAAGGGGTTCCCCTCACATAGAGGAGAAAGTGATTAGTGGAGATGTGGATGTTGATATCCCCTCTGTTTTACTTCAAGAACTAGCAAGAATCATTGGAGGGATTGAGATTTAGAAACCTCTAAGAAGGTCAACAATGGGGGAAGAACACGAGCTCAAGAGTTAGAGACCATTGGGGAAGAAGACCCCCTTAAATAGGTCCCTTGAAACCCAACCGTTATGCACTCAACCTGTGCACAAGCGGTAGTACCGCTCAAGCAAGTAGTACTTCCGCTGGAATGGAAGTTTCGAGGAAAAAAGTGCAAACGGCAAATATCTCGGGGCGGTAGTGCCGTGTAGCAGTACTACCATTCACCCTAGCGGTTCTACCGCTCGAGCGGTACTGCCGCTCTCCCCAAGCGGTACTACCGCTCAAAATGGAAAAGACCCAAAAATGCGAGAAGAAAAATATCGGAAGAGAGGCTAGCACGGGAGGGCGGCTGTACCACCAGAGCGGTACTACCGCTCTACTCCAGTGGTACTACCGCACTGCCCCAATGGTACTTTCGTTTGAGAGATAAAACCTGCCCTGAACTGCCATAACTTTCGCATATGAGCTCCGAATTGAGCAAACTCAAGCTTGCTGGATTCACGACAACAACATGAAGTTATGAAAATGACAATGATATAGAGATGTGAAACCTCTATGAATGAAGAACCGGAAAAAAAATCCAACATTAAAATCATCCTAGAAGATGTACATGAACTCTGTTTTCGATGAACTCGAGTTTGTCATAAATATGACCATAAGCTCTAATACAAACAAAGAGAAACATTAAACAAGAACCAAGAAATATGATGCAAGGATGCAAATGGTTTGATCTCTCAACGAATGATACGATCAAGCTACTCACTTGAGAGCCCCCCTTGACAGTACGACAATCTATCCTAAAATAGGAAAACCTATCAAGGGCAAACCTATACCTTGCACCTAGTCCACTTGAGCTAAATGATGATGATCTTGACTACCTCAAGATGGACCACCTTTATTGCTTGCGTTGGTTTGATGAAGACTAGTTGATTTCTCCTCCATACTCACTATGGGTGAGACACTATTCAACACATCTTCACAAGTCCATTGCCACCACAATGGACGACGAGCTTCAAGCATGATATCTTCGTGATGCTCCACTTGAACTTGCACACCGCAAACTTAATGACGATCACCACTTGACGTCATCCTACATGTGTTGTATGAGATATTCCTATTGATGAAAGCCCATGGAAACACACCTAACCCCACATAGAATTCTCATGAAGAACATGGGTTAGTACACAAAGCGTAATGGACAATGCTAGGGATTATTTTCTAATTATAGGGTTAATGGTGAGTGCCCACACATAGAGTGAATTCTTTATGAGTTGGAAGAAATAAGAAAACTAAGATCCATGGACTATGTTTCTTATGATGAGAACCTTAGAAAGAAGGTACCACTTAATGTCCTAGTTGGTAAGATTTTTGAACACAATGCTCAATTTTACGTACCAAAACATGGATTGGATTATGAGCTTCAAACAAAATTAAGGAAATATTTCTGTTGTAATTTATACAATGTGGAACTAACTATCACTTATGAAATACCCAATGAAGGGCCTCATGTTCCTCCCGAAATAGGCCTTTCGGATCCTAATGTTGTGCTATTTAGTCCCTTCAATTATTTTTTCTTACCTATCAGAAATCTTGCTGCTGAAATAAGGTAATATGATTATATCATGATGGTTTATTCTTACAAAGATGACAACACTTGAAACTATGCAATATGCCTAGCTAGAGGCGTATAACAACAATGCTTGTTGGGAGGCGACCCAATAGTTATCTTAACTTTTTTACTTTTTATTTTCTGTTAGTGTGTGAAAATATTATTATTGTCTTTGTAAATATTGTGTTTTAATGTTTTAATTAGTGTTTGTGCCAAGTAAATCCTTTGGGATGATTTGCACGATGAGTAGAATTGATACGGTGCAAAAATAGACACTTTGAGAGATATACCGCATCATCACAATTTGTTAGAATACTCTATGTGCTTCACTTATATCTTTTGAGCTTAGCAGTTACTCTAGTACTTCACTTATATCTTTTGGAGCACGGTGGCGTGTAGATTTTATAGAAATATTATGCTCTTGTTCTTCACTTATATTTGTTTGAGAGCTCGACAAAAAGTGATCGTAATTTGCATGGGTCACAAGACTTGATAAAAATAATGAGTATTCAATGAGAGATAATTAAAACCATCATGTAGCACATATAGAGAAATTATGGGTTAGTGATATTGATGTGTTGATATGAAAATGGTCTGATTGCATTATTATCAATTCAGATAGGTGTCGATATTAAGAGATATGAAACTTATTGTTCGTCCAACAAAAAATAAAAATGCATCGTGCTGATGTGTGAGCATTTCTAGTTCTCGTTGAAATCCTTGTGTTGTTTTGAGTCGGAGTCGTGTAATGGTTAATACCTACCAATCCTCTCCCTCACGGCATGCGAGTAGTACTTTGATTTGTGATAAAACTAATAAAACTTTGCAATAAGTATATGTGTTCTTCATGACTAATGTGACACCATGGACATACACACTCTCACCTCCTCATATTTGCTAGCCTCTTCGGTACTGTGCATCGTCCGTTCTCACCTTGAGGTTTCGTCGGTGCATCCAAACCCCGTGACATGACACACTTTGTTGCACATAAATCTGTAGGATCGGAAGTATGTCTAGAGGGGGGGGGGAGTGATTAGACTACTTGACAAGATAAAAACTTAGACTTTTCCCAATTTTAGTTGTGGGCCAGTTTTAGCAATTATGACTAGTCAAGTACACCCTACACATGCATATGTAAGAGTATAGCAGGTAAAGTAATACATGCAAATGTAATGTAGAGGGTAAGGTAGGGAGATCAAACGCAAAGGTTGGCACGATGATTTTTGGCATCGTTTCGATAGGTGGTGCTATCGTATGTCCATGTTAGTGGAGACTTTAACCCACAGAGGGTAACAACTACGAGAGTCCATGGAGGGCTCCACTCACAAGGGGTCCACGAAAAAGTGGCCTTGTCTATTCCACCACGGCTTCCGTCCACACAGGACTAGCCCCACTCACTGTATATCTTCATGAAGTAGGCGATCTCCTTGCCCTTACAAACATCTTGGTTCAACTCCACAACACGAAGTAGGAGGCTCCCAAGAGACATCTAACCAATCTAGGAGGCACCACCCTCCAAAAGGTAATAAATGTGGTGGAACGATGAACTCCTTCTCTTGTGCTTCAAATGTAGTCTCCTCAACACTCAGTCACTCTCTCACAGATTTGGCATGGTTAGGAGAGATTGATCTTATGGAAAGCAACTTGTGGAGGCTAGAAATCAAGGTTCAAATGATTGGAATGGAATCTCTTGATCTCAACCCATGAGTAGGTTGATATCTCTTAGAAAAATGGATCTGGCAAGTGTGAGTGTGTTCTGAATGCTTCCTCTATAAATGAGAGATAGGTGGAGGGGTATATATAGGAATCCCCCAAAATCCAACTGTTACAACATTATTTCCCAACTCGGTGACACCGAATAGAATCTCGGTGGCACCGAGTTGCACTAAATGTGGCAACTTTTGGATTCTCGCTGAGACCGATATATGAATCTCGCTGGTACCGATACGATGACCTAGACCACTTTCCAAATCCCGGTGAGATTGATTTTAAACTCGGAAATTACGATTCTTGAAATCTTCTCAACACAAAGTCAGCCACTTAATCTTTGTGGTACCAATAGGAATATTGGTGGTACCAATATGGTAGGGTTTGGCATAGCTTTTGTCAAGTGTAAAATCGGTAGGGCCGAGTGGAAATTCTTGGTGGCACCGATTTTGCTGGTATGTGTTTGGACAAAGATATTTTGTGGGAGGATGGGTGAGTATATTTGGTGGCAACCTCTAAGCACTTGAGCAACCAATTCATCATAATACCTCACCCCCTTTTAATAGTATTGGCTTTCCTATGGACTCAAAGTGATTTCTCACAAATATAAAATGTATGGTCTTCTTGCTTGAAGCTTGAGCCAATCCTATTCCTTCCTTGCATCAAAGGGACATCTCCAAACAATCCTATAGCCAAAGAATCTTTGAACTTTTTGAAATATACTTGAATAAACTCATTAGTCCAATGATGCATATGTTGTGATTAATTACCACAACCACCTTAGGGACCATTTGTGCTTTCAATCCCCCATTTTTGGTAATTGATGACAACATATAGATCAAAGCTTCGACAAAAGATATAATCAATGATTAGCACGATGCTTTGAGAAGTATGTGAAAAGCAAGAGCCCCCCTAAATTTGTGCATTATTTATGATTTGTGTTTGAATGCAAAAGCACAATCGATTAGGATCATGGGTTACTCTTCCATGTCACATACAACTTGGTGGTGTGCATAAATGATATGTATAAATAGTAACACACATAACACCAAACAAGCAAGTGAATGGTCATCATGTACATAGCTCAAAGGTAATAACGTGGTAGCATCAAACAATCAAAGCATATGATCAAACACATCTCTAAATGGATAAAGTTCTCCAAAATACCAAAAGTTTTGAAAACCAAATGAGAGCAAATAAAATGCAAAAGCTCTCCCTCTCAAAGCCTATTTGATCTATACACTTCCCCCCTTTGGCAACAAGTTACCAAAAAGTTCAAAGGTCTAGAACTAAGAGTCTCTGTGGGCCCAATCTCCTCCGGTAGCTGATGATGGAGTGGACAAGAGAGTGTTGGCGAAGGCTTCTATAGAAGTCGCTGGAGCTGGAGGTGTAGACACTAGAGGTGCTCGAGCAGGAGCCGAAGCTTGAATTGATGAAGATGGTCTTGCTTCCGAAACTGGCAGAACTGTGTTGGAAATATGCCCTAGAGGCAATAAAAAACAGTTATTATTATATTTCCTTGTTCAAGATAATCGTTTATTATCCGTGCTAGAATTGTATTGAATGGAAACTCAAATACATGTGTGGATACATAGACAACACACTGTCCCTAGTAAGCCTCTATTGGACTAGCTCGTTGATCAAAGATGGTCAAGGTTCCCTGGCGATAGACAAGAGTAGTCACTTGATAATGATATCACATCATTAGGAGAATGATGTGATGGGCAAGACCCAAACTATGTACGTAGCATGTGATCGTGTCAGTTTATTGCTATTGTTTTTTGCATGTCAAGTATATGTTCCTATGACCATGAGATCATGTAACCCACTGACACCGGAGGAATACCTTGTGTGTATAAAACATCGCAAAGTAACTGTGTGACTATAAAGGTACTCTACACGTATCTCCGAAGGTGTGTGTTGAGTTAACATGGATCAAGACTAGGATTTGCCACTCCGTGTGATGGAGAGGTATCTCAGGGCCCACTCGATTATTCAACATTACAACAATCCTTGAAAGAATGTGGCTAAAGCATTAGTCACGGGATTTTTTATTACGAAACGAGTAAAGATACATATCGGTAACGGGATTGAACTAGGTATAGAGATACCGACGATCGAATCTCGGGAAAGTAACATACACAAGGACAAAGGGAGTAATATACATGATTAAATGAATCCTTGACATAGAGATTCAACTGATAAAGATATTCGCAGAATATGTAGGAGCTAATATGGACATCCAGGTGCCGCTATTGGTTTTTGACCGGAGTGTGTATCGGTCATGTCTACATAGTTCTCGAACCCGTAGGGTTTGCACACTTAAGGTTCAGTGACATTTCGGTATAGTTGAATTATGTATGTTGGTGACCAAACATTGTTCGAAGTCCTGGATGAGATCCCGAACTTCACGAGGAGTTCCAAAATGGTCCAGAGACGAAGATTGATATATAGGAAAGGTATATTCGGATGTTGGAAATATTTTGGGCATTTCCGGTAAAGTACCGGGAGCGACGACTGGGTTCTGGGGGTTCACCTGGAGAGGCCACCCACCCGGTGGGGACCACATGGACCCAAGAGGTGCCTCACGAGCCCCTGGTGGTCTGGGCAGCCAGCCCCATGGGCCTATGTGCCGAATAGAGAAGAGGTGGGGCAATCCTACTAGGAGGAGGAGTCCTCCTCCACCAAACTAAATTGGAGGAGGACTCCTCCCCCTTGTGCGCCGCCGGCCAACCCTAGGGGTTTTCCCCTAGGGCGCCACCCCTCCCTCCCACCTATATATAGTGGAGAGGAGAGACGCTAGCCACACCATAAGCCACAATGCAGCCCCTCTCCCTCCACTACTTCGTCACGTCCCGTAGTTTGATTCAGTAGTGCACGACGTAGCCCTGCCGGATCAGCTTCTCCAACACCGCTGCCACGTCGCTGTGGTGTCGGAGAATTATTCTACTTCTTCGCCCCTCTTGCTGGATCAAGAAGGCTGAGATCGTCATTAGCGATGAACCCAAATAATTGTTGTTCAGTGCCTGCGTTAAGCATGAACATTATATATGGATCTTGTTTATTGCGAGATGGTTACTCATTTAAATTAGAGAATAATGGTTGTTGTATTTATATGAGTAATATCTTTTACGGTCATGCACCCAATGTGAGGGGTTTATTCTTATTGAATCTCGATAGTGATGACACACATGTTCATAACATTGATGCCAAAAGATATAGAGTTGATAATGGTGGCACCACTTTCTTGTGGCACTGCCGCTTAGGTCATATTGGTATAAAATGCATGAAGAAACTCCATGCTGATGGACTTTTGGAGTCAATTGATTTTGAATCACTTGACACATGTGAACTATGCCTCATGGGCAAGATGACTAAGACTTCATTCTCCAAAACAATGGAGCACGCGAGTGACTTATTGGAGATCATACATACTGATGTGCGCAGACTAATGATCATAAAGGCGTGTGGTGGTTATCATTATTTTCTCACCTTCATAGATGACTTGAGTAGATATGGATATATTTACTTGATGAACCACAAGTATGAAGGGTTTGAAAAGTTCAAGCAATTTTAGAGTGAAGTTGAGAGTCATTGTAACAAGAAGATCAAATTCCTACGATATGATCGAGGAGGACAATATCTGAGTTATGAGTTTGGCACTCACTTAAGACAATGTGAAATTGTTTCACAACTGACGCCATGTGGTACACCATAACGTAATGGTGTGTCCGAACACCTTAATCATACTTTATTAGATATGGTGCGTTCTATGATGTCATTTACCGATTTGCCATTATCATTTTGGGGTTATGCATTAGAGACACCTGCATTCACATTAAATAGGGCACCATAAAAATCCGTTGAGACGACGTCATATGAACCATGGTTTGGCAGGAAACCAATGTTGTCATTTCTAAAAGTTTGGGGATACGATGCTTATGTCAAAAAGCTTCAGCTTGAAAAGCTGGAACCCAAAGCGGAGAAATGCGTCTTCTAGGATATCCAAAAGAGATAGTTGGGTATACCTTCTATCTCAGATCCGAAGGCAAATTGTTTGTCACTAAAAATGGATCTTCTCTTGAGAAAGAGTTTCTCTCGAAAGAATTGAGTGGGAGGAAGATAGAACTTGATGAGGTTATAGAATTTTTACTTCAACCAGAGAATAGCACAACGGAGAAAGATGTTTGTGTGGAGCCTACATTAGTTGAAGAGGAAGTTGATGATGATCATGTAGCTTCAGATCAAGTTTTTATCGAACCTCGTAGGTCGACAAGGGCACATACTGCTCGTGAGTGGTACGGTAAACCCGTCTTGTGAGTCATCTTGTTAGACAACGATGAACCTACGAGCTATGGAGAAGCGATGGTGGGCCTCGATTCCAACAAACGGTTAGAGGCCATGAAATCCGAGATAGGATCCATGTATGAAAACAAACCGTGGACTTTGCAAGTATTACCTGAAGGGCGAAATGCCATTCAGAATAAATGGATCTTTGAGAAGAAGACGGACACGGAGGGTAACATCACCATCTGTAAAGCTTGACTTGTGGAAAAGGGGTTTTCACAAGTTCAAGGAGTTGACTACGGTGAGACTTTCTCACCCGTAGCGATGCTTAAGTCCGTCAGAATCATGTTAGCAATAGCTACATTTTTCAATTATGAAATTTGGCAGATAGATGTCAAAACACTGTTCCTTAACGATTCCCTTAAGGAAGAGTTGTATTTGATGCAACAAGAAGGTTTTGTCGATCCAGAGAATGCTGAGAAAGTATGCAAACTCGAGAAATCCATTTATGGACTGGTGCAAGCATCTCGGAGATGGAATCAATGCTTTGATGAGGTGATCAAGGCGTTTGGGTTTCTACAAGTTTGTGGAGAAGCTTGTATTTACAAGAAAGTGAGTGGGAGCTCTATAACGTTTCTAATATTATATGTGGATGACATATTGTTGATTGGAAACAATATAAGACTTTTGCGAAGTGTAAAGGATTATTTGAATAAGAGTTTTTCAATGAAGGACCTAGGAGAAGCTGCTTATATATTAGGCATCAAGATATATAGAGATAGATCAAGACATTTAATATGACTTTCACACAACACATACCTTGACAAAAGTATTGAAGAAGTTCAAAATGAAACACTCCAAGAAAGGGTCATTGCCTATGCTGCAAGGTATGAAGTTGAGTAAGACTCAATGCCCAGAGACTGCAGGAGATAGAGAAAGGATAACTGTCGTCCCCTACGCTTCAGCGATAGTCTCTATCATGTATGCAATGCTGTGCACAAGACCTGATGTCAACCTTTCCATAAGTATGCGATATCTACGCACGCTTCTACTCTTGTAGACTATGTTGGGCGTCCAAGCGCAGAAGTTTGTAGGAAAGCAACAATTTCCCTCAAGTGGATGACCTAAGGTTTTTGAACTCACGGAAGTAGAGGTTGAAGATGGTCTCTCTCAAGCAACCCTGCAATTAAGAAACAAGAAGTCCCTTGTCTCCCCAACACACCTGATACAATGGTAAATTGTATAGGTGCACTAGTTCGGCGAAGAGATGGTAAAATATGGGTGATAGGTGTGGCAAAGCAAGGTAATATAAATTTGTAATAAAAATTACAGCAAGGTAGCAAGTGACAAAAGTGAGCACAAACGGTGTAACAATGGTGATAAACAAGGCCTAGGCTTCATAGTTTCCCTAGTGGCAACTCCCAACAACATTAACATAGTCTAATCACATGATATTTCCACTAAAACATGCAATGGTGACGTACTCGGAGGTCTTTCCTTTGTGATCAAGAGAGGACGAGAATTATGTAGGGCTACAAAAGCACACCTCAGAGTTCATAGTTCTCATCTATGGATTTCCCAATGTCACCGCGGGCATCCAAAGAGAGTACCACAATCACCACAGTGTATCTCAAGGATACTCAAAGACAAGCACCAAGAGACTCTCAATCTTCAATAAATTCACAAAAGAGGAAATCACTCATGAAAATATACTTCTAATCCATATCCAATAGACCGCTGTCACCATGGTCTCGGGGATTATACTAGATAAGATCAAGTGATTACATCAATCCGATACATAGAAAAATGGGAAACATCATGGGATCACCCTAGGTTAACATAGCCTATGATCAGAATCAAGATCACAACATGGGAGAGAGAATTAACCACATAGCTACTATAGAGGACCTCAACCACAAGGAGGAACTACTCCCGCTTCATGTAGGGAGGAAGCAACGTCAATGGAGATGAATCCGGGGGCACTTCCCCGTCCTGACATGGTGCCGACACAGGAATTCTGGACCCCAAAACTTGTTGGTGATGGCGGCGGAGACCTGTATTGCTTCTGGAGAAAATGGTTCTGGAATCAGGGTTTCCTCCACGGGGGTAAAAATAGGAGCCAAGGTAGGGCACCAGAGGGGGTGGGCCCCACCTAGGTGGCCTCCTCGCACGACCAAGGGGCATGCCGCGCCACCAGATCGCGTGGAGGCCTGGTGGCCCCCTCTGGCCCTCCTTCGACCGTCAGGAGTCTCCTGGAACACTGATTTTTTATATATTTTTTGTGGCATTTTTCTCCTGGAACCTGCAATTCACAGACATCAGCAGACATAAACTGGCACTGGGTGCACTGAGTTAGTAGGTTAGTCCAAATATGTTGAAAAAGGTATGGAAGTGTACAAAACACATAGCAATATCACCCAAAACTTGCATGGAGCAAGCAGAAATTATAGATACGTTTGGGACGTATCAACATTCCCAAGCTTAATTCGTGCTTGTCCTCGAGTAGGTAAATGATAACACAAATAATTTGTGTGGTGACATGCTAACACACATATAAGAACTTCAAAGTAAAGGAAGTAAGATATGCAATTCAAGTCAAGACAATAACAAGCAAGAGTCTATATTTAGTATTGAAATTAGCAAAGTAAGAACATAAAGGTGCAAGAGCTCTCGCTGTCCGTGACTCCAATGTCTTCAAATGGTGTTTGCGTGCAAGAAGTGGGAGATGAGTTTAGAGCATAAAAATAGTTTATAGTTTAATTGAGAACTGAATCTACTAAAAATTCACACTTGGTCTCCTTCTGAATCTTATTTTGACTCATCCCGAGACCACTAGTTAGGCACAAGTCAAAATGATCCTCTCCCTTTCGACTTTGAGCACTCATGCAATGGATGAGCCCAAGCAAGATATGTTGGCAGTTAGGATGGCAAAGAGAATAATGATGGGGAAGGAAGACAAAAAAGGTGTGAAAGGCTCACATTAATGAAAACAACCATAAGCGAGAGAAAGTCAAATGATAGATATGATCTGAGGAGTAGGGATTTTCATGCAACAGATGCACATATGCGCTAAGGTAAGCTCTCCAATGGAACTAGTGGGGGTGCATCCAACTTGCTTGCTCATGAACACCTAGAGCTCATTTGAGGATGCTCATCATTGGAATATACAAGCCAAGTTCTATAGTGTAAGGGTCCCCACATAGTTATGCATGAAAGATAATCTCTATGGAGTACAAATATAACAATGGAGCACGAGTGTGGATATTTCAAAAGGAATAGTAGTCTTTCCCCCTTCTCTCTTTTTTTTCTTTTTTTTCTTTCTTTTTATTTTTAATTTTTTGTGGCCTCTTTGGCTCTTTCTATTTATCTCTCATTTGTCCTCTTTGGGATCTTTTAATTTGTCCTCTTTGGGATCTTTTCCTCACTTAAGGGCAACACTCTATGTTTTACAAGAATAAAAAGAAGATCTTCACACTTTATAAGAAGTACTCAACATAAAGACAAATGAAAATATCATGATGTATGAAAATGTATGCCTCTGCCAGTGTAGCAGGATATGCAATGAAACTAGCGCGTCATGTAGCAATAATAAGGGCAAGGCCCAACTAGCATGCGGATCATCGATCAAGCAAAAGCATGTATGACATGAAGATCAAGTTATGAGATGGTGGATGTTGCATGGCAATGTATCTCGGAAAGGCTATGGAAATTCCTTAATAGGTAGGTATGGTGGTTGTTTTGAGGAAAGATATAATGAGACTTATGATGACAGAGCGTATCATGCCAAGGGTTTGGATGCACTGACGAAGTTTGCACCAACTCTCAAGATGAGAAAGGGAAATGCACGGTAACGAATCGGCTAGCAAAATATGGATGGTGGAAGTGCCAACAATCAAATACTCGCATTAGTCCGAATAACTCATTCACTTATTATCGATAACTCTCTATCTAGTGAGGAGATTCACAAAGAGAGAAGTACCTCGAGGAGGAGTGTTTGGGGGTTTGGTTATCCTTGCGCATCCTCGACCCATGATAACGTGAGGGTACTATATATATTCCAACCCCTCCAGAGGATAGCAATCCATCTAGTAGCTAGAGTTCTCAACTATTTTTTTGTTTTTGAAAATACACACGAATTTCCCAAAATACGACACCTATCACTAATAGGCTCAAGCTCTTGACACTAATAGTCCAAACGTTACTCAAACCAATACCTCAAAACTATTGCAAGTTTCTACTATACTTAAATAGCAACCTCAATTACCTACTCATGCAAGACACACAACTCAGTGCAACAAGCCAACTCCTTAAACAAGATAAGCATGATAACTAAGAGCTAAGCATGACAACAACTATGAAAAGATAAAGAACACACGGAAAGATAAGCATGAAAACCGATGTTGTGTTATAGGATGGAGTGGAGCATGTTTCTCTCCCAAACAAAGAAGGATAGGTTCCAACTTATTATGAATGGCAAGAAAAACTAAAACAAACTAAAAAGTAAAGAGCGGGACGCTCCAAGCATAGCACATAACATATGAAGTGATAAAAATATAGCATGGAGAAGGACGAACTGATGATTGTTGATGGAGAAGGGGATGCACGGGGGCATCCCCAAGCTTAGACGCTTGAGTCTCCTTGAATATTTCTTGGGGGTGCATGGGGGCATCCCCAAGCTTGAGCACTTGACACTCCTAGCTCTTCTTTCATCATCTTCCATCGCATACTTGAAAACTCCCTTCATACGAAACTCATCATAAGCTGATTAGAGTGGTTAGTTGCCATAATAAAATAATTATTTCTCTACTGGAAATAAAGATTTTTATGAATAGCCAATGTTTCTCAAGATTGCCAAAAGGTTTTAATGAAAAAGAAAGCTTAAGATTTACAAAACAATGAAAACGCCAAACATGGTAGAATGTGGGAAAAACAGAACAACACGTAGTAAATAATTGTTTCAGGGCACTTCTGCAACTCAAATCAAAAAACTCAAAACAGATGCCAGAAAGAAAATTATATAGAGCATACTGTAAAAAAAATTCAGATCAACAATATGATCTGGTGATTTTTGGTGAAATTTTCTGTCAAGCAGACATAATTTGTTTGTGGACAACATGTCACAACTTTTGAACTTTCTTGCAATCGGATGCTAAAAATGGGCACAAAGCTTAAAAATAAAGATATAATGATGTTTCTACAGTAGTAACAAACATCAAGTCCACTAAAAACTGAAAGTAAAAAATCAAAGTAAAGATAACATGGGTTGTCTCCCTAGAGTTGTTTCTTTATAGCCATAAAGATAGGCTTAAGATTTTAATGATGCTCTCATAGGAATAAGAGTTGTAGAACAAAAGAGAGCATCAAGAAGAAAATACCAAACACATTTAAGTCTAACATGCTTCCTACGCATAGGAATATTGCAATAGAATAATTCATTGAAGAACGAAGCAATAAGCATAGGAAGGCAAAACAAGTGCAGCTTCAAAACCTTCAACATAAAGAGAGGGAACTTGATATTATTGAAATATCTATAAGCATATGTTCCCTTCTCATAATAATTTTTCAGTGGGATCATGAATAAACTCAACAATATAAGTATCACATAAAGCATTGTTACCATGATCCACATGCAAAAAGGTACTCTTACTCTCCACGTAAGCATAATCTTTCTCATTGGTAATAGTGGGAGTAGGACTGTCATAAACAACTTGAACACTATAGATTAATCGTGTATTGGGGAAATGGTGTTCAACAAGGAAGTAATTCCCTCCATGATTATGACAAGTTTCATATGGATAATTTCTCCTTATGTCATAGGTATCTTTACAATCACTATAGATAGGAGTTATAACATCATCATGGTAGAGAAGAGCATTATCATTGCTAGCAACTATATTTGTACACATGTTGTCTTTATTCTTACTAGCAAAAGAATTATCAATTATCACATCACTAATGGGTAAAGGACTTGCAGTCCTATCATCCCCAAGATTAGATCTTTCCATATCATAATTTTCAAAGTTGGTACCAAAAATATTTTCAAGATCATAAGTAGCATTATCATCATCTTGCCAATCACAATAAGTAACATGATATCATAATCAAAATCATCTTCAATAGTACCTACGGACTTATCATCAAGATAATAATGAATGCAATCAAGCTCACTATCCTCCATAAATTTATGTCCATTAGGATAAAAGTTGATGCGAGGAATATGCTCAGGCCAGGTTGATACCCATTCTTCTTCCTTATTGTTCCTCTTCCTCCTATTCTTTTTCTTCTTCTTCACCTTAGGAGGGAGTGGTCGAAGAGGAAGCTTCTCCACATATTCTGGTTTATCATTAGAAACAATAGGGGAAACTTGGGAGAAACTCTCCTTTTTATTAGTGGAAACATAAGAGACATTTTTATGCTTTGATAAAGTTCCCTCCTTTCTAATCTTACTTATGTAATCATTTTCATGGAAATTAACAACACAATAGTTATTGCATTTTTGCAAAGTGTTGTTTATTCCTAAGGCATTATCATCTAGCCAAGAAGTTTTTTCTGATAATTCTTCACACATAAAAAATAACGTAAGTTCATCATAAAGATCAGAAGTGATCATGTTACCACACAACTGGTTAACAGTTATGTTTTGAAAATACATGCATTGAAAATTAAAGTCACCCTCTATACCACAAAGTTCACAAGTAAGAGGATAAAGGCCACACAATTCTCTAGCAATTTCATTTAAATATCTAATACAAGTGATTGTTCTTTCATGCTTATGTTGCTTACAATACTTCTCTTCTTCAATCATAGGCCTTTCACAAGGTCTATCCACTCCACAAAAATTAACATGCTTATATAAAACTTCATTTTTAGGAATTGGATCATGCATGTTGCAATTATCATTAACAATTTCATTTTCTTTGCAAATCCCTTTAAATGGTTCATGATGCTTGATCCAATTATCCTTAGGCATATTAAGATGTGAAGCAATAGATTTGAGGAAAATAATCAAGCCCAAACTTAGCACTAAACTTATTAAAACTTGCAGTTTCAACAAAGGCCTTATTGCAATCATACTCATAATTTATACCTGACTCTTTACCTTTCTCGATCTCCCAATCTTCAGTATTGTGTTGAATTCTTTCAAGGAGTTCCCATTTAGCATCAATCCTTTCGTTTGTGAAAGAACCCATAGAGGAAGCATCGAGCAAGTCTTTATCCTCTTGAGAGAGCCTAGCACAGAAATTAGTAATAATGATATCTTTGGGGAGCCCATGGTTAGGACATTTTAGCATTAAAGATTTCAGTGTTCCCCAATCTTGAGCTATGCTCTCTCCGTCATGAGGATAGAAATTATAAACATAATTCCTTGTAGCGACCCGACTCAAAACGAGTCAAGCCTCTGTGTATCTGTGCCATCCCTGGATCAGTATGCTGGCACACACAGTACATCAATGTATATATCAAAGTGCAATAACATGTAAATAGCGTAAAACTGATATATACCTTAAATATCTCAATGGAAGCAGTCAAGGGAGTGGAGTCCCAATAAACACCAACGGCAAGTTGAGTGTAGAGCGTAACCCTGAATCGTACTCTTACTCGTCGAAGAAAAATATCTGCAACATAAGACGTTGCAGCCGTGTAGGTCAGCATAATGAATATGCTGGCAAGTCACATATGAGAGGGGGTAAAATATCATCTATACTATATGCATATATGGCAGGTGGAGTTGTAAGTTTTAGCGTAAAGCAAATTTTCTCCTACAAGAAGAGGGGCTAAAAGCAAAATATTACTATGTAGTTGATTGTTAATGAGATGGTTCCGCCAACCAGTTCTCATACCCAGGTTATCAATATTACCCACATCAATATTATATAAATGGTGTTGAGAATTCCAGATAACTTCAGTTCCTTTGGCTTAAGTTGTCCATGACCGTGGACACGACTAATCGATTAGGTTTGAGTACTCTGCAGAGTTTTGCACACGTTCCCCACAAGATTTGATCGCCTCCGTGTATGTCCTCGCACTTCAGGGTGTTTGCAGACCGGATGATCAAAACATGGTCTTTCAACGGGTCCCTCTGAATCCCTGTCGGTGCCCATCCATTCCTACCGTTCTTCTACATCAGCTAGCACCGCCTGTCCAGAGTCGCCGCGTTGTCCAACCAAGCCAGAGCCCATAATGACTTGTGGCTGTGCAGGTAAGCCTTGGGTCTTGAAGCCTCCGTCCGTCTCTTCGAGCCTGGGTGAAGCTTTCCGCAAGATGTCATGGCCGTCTCCAGCATCCCGGGTCATCCACTGGTTTCTCCACGGAGCCGATCAACCGTCCTTCACCCAGAGTTGCATTGCATCACGAGGTCTTGAAAAGTCTTGACTTAACCGGTCTTGGTTATTAAAGTATCCTCGCATCACTCGTGATAAACTCTCAACCAGAATCCCGTCTACTCAAGCATAGCAATATGAAATTTGTCGTCCCGGGCCTAGTAACGGGGTTGTTGGGTGCCTACCACATGATACTACAATATGTAACCATAATTTCCAAGTACCTAGTCAGCATGCAATTGGGCATAGGATGGTAGAACTACGATGCATAAAACATAGGTGATACATGATCAAATGACTTGCCTGGTGATGTTGACGAAGAAGAATTTTCGTTCTCGGGAAATACGTGATAGAACTATTCGTCACTCTCCGATGAAATCTATATAATCAAACATAGTATTCACATAAGCACTCACACTAGCAATCATTCTAGCAATCAATTAACAAACAGCAATAAAAGTTGATGCAATCAAAAATCAATAAGAGAGAGCGGATAAAAATCCAAAGGAAACTTCAAAGAAGCTAGGAAGCCTTCTACTACATCAAACACTATATAGTTTTTGTTCTAACTGAAAATAAAACACTAAAATAGAAAAATAACAGAAAACAAAATATCAAATAACTAATATAACAGAAGTAAAATTTACAAAACAATATTATTTTATAAGTATTTTCAAAATAGGAAATCAAACTAGCAATGCAATCAATTCGCAAGTTAGTATAGAACTAGAATTGATTCCATGCAAACAAATAAGAATAAATAAAATAAAATTTTGTTGCTGTTGAAAAGTTATTGGTAAATATCAGAAAACAAAATATAACTTGTCACAATTACAAAAAAAACAAATTAAGAACAATTAATACAAAACAAATAGCAAGAAAACAAAAAAGACTAAAACAGAATCTGTTTTACTTAAAACCCTAAGTAAAAATATTTAAAAAAATTGAAACTTAAACTACTAAAAGATATGATCAATAGGAAACAGTAGCAAAAAGAATTAATTTAAAAGCTATTTTAAACTCCCGGTATTAGCAAAACAAGCTTTAAATCAAATCTGATCTAATTCAAATTCTATAAATCCTAACATAGACAAATAATATATCTACAGAAACTACATAAAATTTGTGATCCAACGCAAAAAGAATCATATAATTTGGAGTTACACACTAATAGATATGAATTTTATAAGTTTGCTCTTTTTCTGAAAAAAACTGTGACGGGATTTCGTGGATCTCACCGTGGATACAGGAGGCTGGGAGCTCCGGTGGCTGCTCCGGCGAGGGTGGAGAGGCACTCCGGCGAGGGGAGGGATCTCCTGGGAGGGCGGGCCGGTGGAGGAGGGGGGGGGGTTGCTTGGGGAAGGGGGGCGCAGGGGGGCGAGGTGGTTGAGCTCCTGCCGAGCTCCGGTTGACAGAGAAGATGGCGATGGTGGCGCCGAGGCTACGGGCAGGGAAACTGAGATTTTTTAGGGGAATGGAAAGAGGAGGCCGAGGGGGTTCTTATAGGGGTGGTGGGAGGCGTTGGGAGGGAAAGAAGCTCGCGAATCCCGGAGGGGAAGCTTCCTGGAAGTTTCTGCCATGGCTACAGAAAGGAACGTTGAGAGGAAGAAGGTGAGGATATGGGCCAGATGACATTCCCAATATGGCCCAAGGACTTTCCAAATAAGTGGTTTGTTTCCTTTTTATTAAAAACAGGAAATAAAACCAATAAAAGGAAAAGGAATATCCTCGGAATATAGAGGTATAATATATTAAAATTTTCACAAAAATAAATCCAAAAAGATGGGCATTTTTCCACTACCAAAATAAATACTTCAAAAAATGTTTTTTTTGTGAAAATCCCTAAATGCTTTATTTCTTTTTGCAAATATTTTCACAATAAAACTTTGGCTTTCTTGGCTCAAAATATTTCAGAAATGCCTCACATTTTGGAGGGTCATTTTTCCTCCGCTCTTTCTTGCGTGCAAGAATTTTGTCGGGGCATTTTCGCGGGGAAGAAAAATATAGAAGCAAGGGCAAATATTTTGAAAGGATTCAAATGCAAACTCCGTTCAAATTCTTTATAGTTGAAGAAGTCATGTCATCTTCTCTCTTTGCTTTTAAAAGATTGAATTTGAATTCATCGGAGATGGGGAAAGTCATTTTATTCTCTCTCATTCAAAAGTTTTTGAAAAGTTTCAAATTTCACACAAGTTTCAATCACTCAAGCAAACAAACAAACAATCTAATAATTATTTTAACATTCCAAAATTTGGGATGTTACATTCCTATTCTCATGGACTTCATGAAGAGGGTAAAACTTGGAGTAAAAGAGAGACTGTATATCTTCCCAATCCCGTAGGTGAGAATCATCTAGTAGCATATACCATTCCAATGTTTTCCTTTTAGTGACAAGGCAAATAATTTACTCATGACTCCATCTCTTGTCAAACCTGAAATCTTGAACAACTCACAAAGTTATGTAAGTTTCAACAAATGAATACTAGGATTGACTGTTCCATCTCCTACATAATAATTTTTCCTAATTATTTCAATTATCCCAAGTGGTATTTCAAATGGGATACATTCACTAGGTGGAGGAGACTTCTCTACCACGGGTGTGGTAAAGCGGCCTTCCCCAAGCAACAAACTAAGAGTGCACTTTTCCATAAGCCTAACTAGTGAAAATAAAAACAAGAAACAAAAAGATTTAATTGCAAGATCTAAATATATACCTTCAAGCACTCACCTCCCCAGCAACGGCGCCAGAAATAGCTTGATGTCTACGCACGCTTCTACTCTTGTAGACTATGTTGGGCCTCCAAGCGCAAAGGTTTGTAGGACAGCAACAATTTCCCTCAAGTGGATGACTTAAGGTTTATCAAACTCACGGAAGTAGAGGTTGAAGATGGTCTCTCTCAAGCAACCCTGCAATTAAGAAACAAGAAGTCACTTGTGTCCCCAACACACCTAATACAATGGTAAATTGTATAGGTGCACTAGTTTAGCGAAGAGATGGTAAAATATGGGTGATAGGTGTGGAAAAGCAAGGTAATATAAATCTGTAACAAAATTACAGCAAGGTAGCAAGTGACAAAAGTGAGCATAAACGGTGTAACAATGGTGAGAAACAAGGCCTAGGCTTCATACTTTCACTAGTGGCAACTCCCAACAACATTAACATAGTCTAATAACATGATATTTCCACTAAAACATGCAATGGTGACGTACCCGGAGGTAATTCCTTTGTGATCAACAGAGGACGAGAATTATGTAGGGCTACAAAAGCACACCTGAGAGTTCGTAGTTCTCATCTATGGATTTCCCAATGTCATTGCGGTTATCCAAAGAGAGTACCACAATAACCACAATGTATCACAAGGATAGTCAAAGACAAGCACCAAGAGACTCTCAATCTTCAATCAATTCACAAAAGAGGAAATCACTCATGAAAATATTCTTCTAATCCATGTCCAATAGACCGCTGTCACCATGGTCTCGGGGATTATACTAGATAAGATCAAGTGAGTACATCAATCCAATACATAGAAGAAGGCGAAACATCATGGGATCACCCTAGGTTAACATAGCCTATGATTACAATCAAGAACACATCATGGGAGAGAGAATTAACCACATAGCTACTGTAGAAGACCTCAGCCCCGAGGAGGAACTACTCCCGCTTCATGGAGGGAGGAAGCAACGTTGATGGAGATGAATCCGGGGGCACTTCCCCATCCCGGCAGGGTGCCGACACAGGAATTCCGGTCCCCCGAAACTTGTTGGCGATGGCGGCGGAGATCAGTATGCTTCTGAAGAAAAGGGTTCCGGAATCAGGGTTTCCTCCACGGGGGTAAAAATAGGAGCCAATGTAGGGCACAGAGGTGGTGGGCCCCACCCAGGCAGCCTCCTCGCGCGGCCAGGGTCAGGCTCCGCCACCACGGCGCGTGGAGGCCATGTGGCCCCCCTCTAGCCCTCCTTCGACCGTCTGGAGTCTTGTGGGATTTTTTATATATTTTTTGTGGGATTTTTCGGGCACTGTAAATATGGGTATAAACCTGCAATTCACACACATCAGTAGACTTAAAGTTGCACTGGGTGCACTGAGTTAGTAGGTTAGTCCAAATATGTTGAAAAGGCATGAAAGTGTACAAAAGACATAGCAATATCACCCGAAATTTGCATGGAGCAAGAAGAAATTATAGATATGTTTGGGACGTATCAGTATGTCGGGAAGGTTTCAAAGTGATCCAGGAATGGAACACTGGACAATGGTCAAGAATATTCTGAAGTACCTAAAAAGGACTAAGGAAATGTTTCTCGTTTATGGAGGTGATGAAGAGCTCGTCGTAAAGGGTTACGTCAATGCAAGCTTTCACACTAATCTGGATGACTATAATTCTCAAACCGGATATGTATTTATTCTCAATAGGTGTGCGGTAAGCTGGTGCAGTTCCCATCAAAGTGTGGTACCTGATTCTACATGTGAAGCGGAGTACATAGCTGCCTCAAAGGCGGCCAAAGATGGTGTCTCGATGAAGGAGTTCATGAAAGATCTTGGAGTTGTGCCTAGTGTACTAAATCCTATGACTCTGGTCTGTGACAACACTGGTGCCATTGCTCTAGTCAAGGAACCAAGGTTTCACAAGAGGACCAGACACATAAAGCAACGCTTCATTGCCATACGCGATTACATCAAAGAGGCGAATATAATTATTTGCAAAGTGCCTACAGATCTGAATGTTGCATACCCATTGACTAAGCATATTCCACGAGCAAAACATGATGAACACTAGAACTGTATGGGTGTTAGATTCATTACATTGTAAATCACATAGTGATGTGAGCTAGATTATTGACTCTAGTGCAAGTGGGAGCCTGTTGGAAATATGCCCTACAGGCAATAATAAAATTGTTATTATTATATTTCCTTGTTCAAGATAATCGTTTATTGTCCATGCTAGAATTGTATTGAATGGAAACTCAAATACATGTGTGGATAGATAGACAACACACTATCCCTAGTAAGCCTCTATTGGACTAGCTCGTTGATCAAAGATGGTCAAGGTTTCCTGGCCATAGACAAGAGTTGTCACTTCATAACGAAATCACATCATTAGGAGAATGATGTGATGGGAAAGTCCCAAACTATGAATGTAGCATGTGATCGTGTCAGTTTATTGCTACTGTTTTCTACATGTCAAGTATATGTTCCAATGACCATGAGATCATGTAACCCACTGACACCGAAGGAATACATTGTGTATATCAAACGTCGCAACATATATGGGTGAAATTAAAGGTACTCTACAGGTATCTCCGAAGGTGTCTGTTGAGTTGACATGGATCAAGACTGGGATTTGTCACTCCGTGTGATGGAGAGGTATCTGAGGGCCCACTCGGTAATACAACATCACAACAAGCCTTGCAATCAATGTGACTAAAGAGTTTGTCACAAGATTTTGTATTATAAAAGAGTAAAGAGACTTACCAGTAACGATATTGAACTAGGTATAGAGATACCGATGATTGAATCTCTGGCAAGTAACATACCGAAGGACAAAGGGAATAATATACGGGATTAAATGAGTCCTTGACATAGAGGTTCAATAGATAAAGATCTTTGTAGAATATGTAGGAGAAAATATGGACATCCATGTCCCGCTATTGGTTATTGACCGGAGAGTGTCTCGGGCATGTGTACATAGTTCTCGAACCCGCAGGTTGTGCACACTTAAGGTTCGGTGACATTTCGGTATAGTTGAATTGTAGATGTTGGTGACCGGATGTTGTTCGGATTCCGGATGAGATCCCGAATGTCACGAGGAGTTGCCGAATGGTCCATAGATGAAGATTGATATATAGGAAAGGTATATTCGGATGTCGAAAATATTTTGGGCATTTCCGGTGAAGTATCGTGAGTGACGTATGGGTTCTGGGGGTTCACCGGGAGGGGTCACCCACTCGAAGGGGACCACATAGACCCAAGAGGTGGCACACCAGCCCCTGGTGGGCTAGGCTGCCAACCCCATGGGCCTATGCATCGAATAGAGAAGAGGTGGGATAATCCTACTAGGAGGAGGAATCCTCCTCAACGAAACCGAATTGGAGGAGGACTCCTCCCCCTTGTGCGCCGCCGGCAACCCTAGGTGTTTTCCCTAGGGCTCCACCATACCCTCCCACCTATATATAGTGGAGAGGAGAGAGGCTAGCCACACCATTAGCCATGGCGCAACCCCTCTCCCTCCACTAGTTCGTCACGTCCCATAGTTTGATTTGGTAGTGGAGGACGTAGCCCTGCCGGATCAGCTTCTCCAACACTGCTGCCATGTCGTCGTGTTGTCGGAGAATTCATCTACTTCTTCGCCCCTCTTGTTGGGTCAAGAAGGCAGAGATCGTCATCGAGCTGCACGTGTGCTGAACGCGGAGGTGCCATCCGTTCAGCACTAGATCGTGATTGGATCGTGGAACGACTTGCAATTTGGATCGCGAAGACGTTCGACTACATCAACCGCGTTTCTTAACGCTTCCCTCTTAGCGATCTACAAGGGTATGTGCATCCGATCTCTCCTCTCGTAGATGGTCATCACTATGGATAGATCTTATGTGTGCATAGGAAGTTTTTTGTTTCCCATGCAATGTTCCCCATCAAGTTGCTGACCTGGTTTGGGTCTTGAATTGAGTGGTAGTAGGAAGAGGTTACTCTTCATCATCATCACTACTGGAGTGTGGAATCTTCACTGAATCAACTTCATGCTGAAGATGCTGAGCAGTGGTGGTCAACTTCGTCACCTTAACATCTAGGTCATGGAATTTTGTCTCCACGTTGTTCTCTAGGCTCTTCTGGTCAGCAAGATCTTAGATACTTTCTTCTCCATCCCTTGGATGGTGCTGACCAAGAAGGACATCTACTCGTCTCTGGTTTTGAGCAGTGGGGGTTGAGCTGGAGCATTCCTAGAAGCCTCTAAATCTGTTGTGTCTGCTGCGTCTCGAGAAGTAGCCGAGCTGGGATGGGTATCATCCATCACAACTTCGTTGTCTTCAAAATCAGCTGAAGTGGCAGGTGGGGACGATCAAGTAGATATGCAATCTTGCCAATCTTGGCATTGATGAGCTTATGAATGTATGGAGCATATCCACAAGATCTCTTCTGATCTACAATAGTCCTCTTGACGGTCTCAACTATCAAGTCCATAACTCGGAACCGGGTGTGGGTGTCTAGATGATGCGACATGTTGATGGAATAACCTCTAATCATATTGTCATCACCTGATTTGGGCATCAGGGTGTATCTCATGATATTGTTTGTAGTGGGTATTCCTGCTTGCTAAAAGTAGCCATAGACAAGTTTGTGAGACGACGGAAAATCATGGGGCACTGGCTTGTACATGTTGGCCATGGAGTTGTGCTTCATCTTGAGCTGTGAATACACATGCTAGTCTTTTTCTCGTTCTTTTGGAGAACAAATGATAGTGGCCCATTTGTAAACTGTGGCTTCATACTGGTGACCCTCAGTCATCCAAAAAATCATTCCAATGGAATAGAAATGAGCAGTGGAATATAATTGCATGATCAACTCGTCATTCCATGCAGTCTTCTCTTTGCTAACAAAATCATGGATATCAACCATCCTGAAATTTTCTCTCACATCGGGAAAATAGTCTTCATTGGCTTTGATGTATTCCCATTTGGCATATCTCATGTCGCTAACTGCATGATTCTTATCAAGCAAAACTGTCTCATAGAAATCTTGTTGTTCCCTTGTGTGAAAGCGGGGATCAACATCATTTCTCCTTCTCACAGCATATGGATCAACAGATCTCCACTTCCTCAAACCTACATCTCTCCTCTTCTTCATGTCTTCAGTAGTAGGATGAGCTTCATTGTGGGTTGGCAGATGAGCTCCCAGCTTCATAAGAATTGGGGCATCCTCATATTCCTCCACAACAAAATCTTGGGACCATAACCTTTGTTTTTTTAGCTGCAGGAATGTCCTTTGTAGTCCTCTTGGGCACTACATGCCTCTTAGACTTAGGTGATGAAGGCTTTGGTGCCTACTTCTTAGGCATAGCTGTTGGAAATATGCCCCAGAGGCATAGCTTTTTGAAGGAGTTCAAAATAGATCAGCAAAGAAGGAGTTCTTGGTTGCGTTGTAAGGTGTGAATTTGAGTAAGACTCAAAACCCGACCACGGCAGAATAAAGAGAATAGACGAAGGTCGTCTTCTATGCCTTAGCCGTAGACTCTAAAGTATGCCATGCTGAGTACCGCACCTGATGTATGCCTTGCAGCAAGTCTGTACACAGAGTGATCCAGGATTGAATCACTGATCAGCGGTCAAAGTTATCCTTAGTAACTAAATAGACTAAGGAAATTTTCTCGATTATGGAGGTGGTTAAAGAGTTCGTCATAAAGGGTTACGTCGATGCAAGCTTTGACACTAATCCGAATAACTATGAGTAGTGAAACGGATTCGTATAGTAGAGTAGATATTTGGAGCATTTCCGAATATCACGTAGTAGAAGCATCTATCAGATGACATAAAGATTTGTAAAGAAAGCGCGAATCTGAAAGTTTCAGAACCGTTGACTAAAACCTCTCTCACGAGCAAGACGTGACCAGACCCCAGAACTATATGGGTGTTGGATTCGTTGAAATCACATGGTGATGTGAACTAGATTATTGACTCTAGTGCAAGTGGGAGACTGTTGGAAATATGCCCTAGAGGCAATAATAAATTAGTTATTATTATATTTCTTAGTTCATGATAATCGTTTATTATCCATGCTATAATTGTATTGATTGGAAACACAGTGCATGTGTGGATACATAGACAAAACACTGTCCCTAGTAAGCCTTTAGTTGACTAGCTCGTTGATCAAAGATGGTCAAGGTTTCCTGACCATAGGCAAGTGTTGTCACTTGATAACGGGATCACATCATTGGGAGAATCATGTGATGGACTAGACCCAAACTAATAGACGTAGCATGTTGATCGTGTCATTTTGTTGCTACTGTTTTCTGCGTGTCAAGTATTTGTTCCTATGACCATGAGATCATATAACTCACTAACACCGGAGGAATGCTTTGTGTGTATCAAACGTCGCAACGTAACTGGGTGACTATAAAGATGCTCTACAGGTATCTCCGAAGGTGTTCGTTAAGTTAGTATGGATCGAGACTCGGATTTGTCACTCCGTGTGACGGAGAGGTATCTCGGGGCCCACTCGGTAATACAACATCACACACAAGCCTTGCAAGCAATGTGACTTAGTGTAAGTTACGGGATCTTGTATTACGGAACGAGTAAAGAGACTTGCCGGTAAACGAGATTGAAATAGGTATGCGGATACTGACGATTGAATCTCGGGCAAGTAACATACCGAAGGACAAAGGGAATGACATACGGGATTATATGAATCCTTGGCACTGAGGTTCAAACGATAAGATCTTCGTAGAATATGTAGGATCCAATATGGGCATCCAGGTCCCGCTATTGGATATTGACCGAGGAGTCTCTCGGGTCATGTCTACATAGTTCTCGAACCCGCAGGGTCTGCACACTTAAGGTTCGACGTTGTTTTCTGCGTATTTGAGTTATATGGTTGGTTACCGAATGTTGTTCGGAGTCCCGGATGAGACCACGGACGTCATGAGGGTTTTCGGAATGGTCCGGAAACAAAGATCGATATATAGGATGACCTCATTTGATTACCGGAAGGTTTTCGGAGTTACCGGGAATGTACCGGGAATGACGAATGGGTTTCGGGAGTTCACCGGGGGGGGGGGGGGGGGGGGGCAACCCACCCCGGGGAAACCCATAGGCATTGAGGGTGGCGCACCAGCCCTTAATGGGCTGGTGGGACAGCCCAAAAGAGCCCTATGCGCATTGGAAGAAAAATCAAAGAGAAAAAAAAGAGAGGAGGTGGGAAAGGGAAGAAGGACTCCACCTTCCAAACCAAGTAGGACTCGGTTTGGGGGGGGGAGACCTTCCCCCTTTGGTTAGGCCGACCCCTTGGGAGTCCTTGGACCCCAAGGCAAGGCTCCCCCTTCCTCCTCCTATATATAGTGGGGTTTTAGGGCTGATTTGAGACAACTTTGCCACGACAGCCAGACCACATATCTCCACGGTTTTACCTCTAGATCGCGTTTCTGCGGAGCTCGGGCGGAGCCCTGCTGAGACGAGATCATCACCAACCTCCGGAGCGCCGTCACGCTGCCGGAGAACTCATCTACCTCTCCGTCTCTCTTGCTGGATCAAGAAGGCCGAGATCATCGTCGAGCTGTACGTGTGCTGAACGCGGAGGTGCCGTGCGTTCGACACTAGATCGTGGGACTGATCGCGGGATAGTTCGCGGGGCGGATCGAGGGACGTGAGGACGTTCCACTACATCAACCGCGTTCACTAACGCTTCTGCTGTACGGTCTACAAGGGTACGTAGATCACACATCCCCTCTCGCAGATGGACATCACCATGATAGGTCTTCGTGCGCGTAGGAAATTTTTTGTTTCCCATGCGACGTTCTCCAACAATAGCATCATCCATAAGCTTTTTCTTCTTGGGAGGAGGGACCTCAGTTGGAATTTCTTCCTCCTCCTCATCAGAAGCTTCTACTGGATCTTCATACACCGAGGTGGGCCTACCAACAACATGGATAGTCCTCTTCCTGGCTCTCTTAACACCTGGGTTCTTTGCAAGCGTAGCTTCTGGAGCTCTAATGTTAGAAGGTCTGTGCTACCTCTTGAGCTTGCGTTGGTTTTCCCTTGAAGAGGAAATGGTGATGTAGCAAAGTAGATAAGTATTTCCCTCAGTTTGTTGAGAAGCAAGGTATCAAACCAGTAGGAGGAACAAGCATGGCCCCAATAGTAGTACCTACACAAATAATCAAACTCTTGCACCCAACGCTATAAAGGGGTTGTCAATCCCATAAGAGTTATTAGCAAGGATGAGATCTGAAAGAGATAGATATAAAAGATTGCAAAAACAAAAGTAAATAAATTGCAGCAAAGTATTTTTGGTTTATAGATCTAAAAATATAATATGGAAACTAGACCTGCGGGCCATAGGTTTCACTAGAGGCTTCTCTCACAAAGGAAAATAATACGGTGGGTGAACAAATTAGTGTCGACCAATTGATAGAAAAGAAAATAATTATGAAGATATCTAAGCCAATGATTATGCATATAGGCATCACGTCCATGTCAAGTAGACCAAAAGGATTCTGAATATCTACTTCTATTACTCCACACATCGACCGACTCCTACCTGCATCTAGAGTATTAAGTTCATGAATAACAGAGTAACGCATTAAGTAAAATGACATGATGTAGAGGGATAAACTCAAGCAATATTATGAAAACCCCATATTTTTACCCTTGATAGCAACAATACAATATGTGCCTCGCTACCCCTACTATCACTCGGTGAGGACACCGCAAGATTGAACCCAAAACTAAGCACTTCTCCCATTGCAAGAATAACCAATCTAGTTGGCCAAACCAAACCAATAATTTGAAGAGACTTGTAAAGATATGAAATCATGCATATAAGAATTCAGAAGAGACTCAAATAATATTCATAGATAATCTGAACATAAACTCACAGTTCATCGAATCTCGACAAACACACCGCAAAAGAGTATTATATCGGATAGATCTCCATGAAGATCACGAAGAACATGGTATTGAAGATCAAAGAGAGAGAAGAAGCCATCTAGCTACTAGCTATGGACCTTTATGTCTGTGGTGAACTACTCACACATCATCGGAGGGGCAATGGAATCGATGTAGATGCCCTCCATGATAAATTCCGTCTCCGACAAATTACCGGAAAAGGCTCCCAGATTGGATCTCTCGAGAACAAAGGCTCCCGGTAGCGTAAAAGTATTTTCATGGCTCTCTTTTCCGATACGAGAATATTTGGGAATTTATAGGTCAAGAAATAGGGTTAGGAGACCTGAAGGGGGGCCATAATCCAGTGGTGCGGCCACCCCCCTAGGGCATGCCGTGCAGGCTTGTGGCCTCCCGGCAAGTGCCTTGCCCCTAATCCAAGTCTCATGCGTGTCTTCTGGTCCAAGAAAAATCTCTCCGGAGATTTTGTTCCGTTTGGACTCCGTTTAAAATTCCTTATCTGCAATATTCAAAAACGTGGAAAAACAGAAACTGGCACGAGGCTCTATATTAATAGGTTAGTTCCAAATATAATATAAATCAGCATATTAATGCATATAAAACATCCAAAACAAATAATATAATAGCATGGAACAATCAAAAATTATAGATACGTTGGAGACGTATCAGTCTCGCATGCTCCTTTCTCAATCTTTCTGACTGTGGTCTTTGCCTTCTGCTTCTGGGGAGCAGATTCTTCAGGGATGAAGTCGGCATCTTCTTCATTAGAATTTAGCTTCTTCCTGGACCTCGTAGCTGCCTCGGGCAAGCAGTAGGAGCTGGGAGTACCTGGGTCAGAAGGTGTCCTCTCTGGACTAGTGCCTGAGTTCATCTCAGCACTGGCCTCACTGGAGTTGTTCTGACTACCCTGTGAACTCGACATCTTGCAAGACCAAGCAGACATGTAGACTGACAGACTGGCACACAAGAAGACCATGTGAAAATATATAGAAGAGCTGAAAAGGATAAGCCTCACAAAATGGCAAAACTTTGCTCAAATCTAAACTCTGAAAAATTTAGTTTTCACATTCAACAAAATAGGATTTCGGTTCCACCGAGTCAGAAATTTTGGAGCCACCGAGACATATGTTCTCGTTAACATAAACTTGGCACCCTTTTTGGTGAAACCAAAAAAGATAACTCGGTTCCACCGAGAGCATTCTTAGTAACCGTAGAACCAAAATCGGGAAGACCGATTTTTGCAACTCGGTGACACCGAGAATCAATCTCGCGGACTGCTAACCCTAAAATATTCTTTGTTCGCTAGACTAATGGAGTTCTTTGCTGGATAGAACTTGTAGCAATAGTGGATAGATAATGGGAGGACCTATTTGCGTAAAGAATCAGATTTGGAGCGCAAATAGGAAATCAAATCCATACCCTAACTTGGCATGGATTTGCTACGATGGCAACGGGGTGAAGAATCCATCAGCAGCGAGGACTCCTAGCGATGGCGCACGGGAGAATCAAGTAGACGTCCAGGGGACGAGGGCGCAACAGCAAAGGGGTGCGGCTACACGACGTTTGAAGTAATTTTCCAACCGTCGGGTTCCGCGGATATATATATCCCCTTGCTGTCGATGACACCGAGATGAGATTTTTAGTGCCACTGAGTTCTAGAACTCTTAGTTGTTAGTGAAACTCGGTGAGGACAAAAATCAAAACTCGGTTGCACCGAGATGATAAAACCTAATCAACCCTAGGCTTCGATGGGACCAAGATTTTGAGGTTGGTCACACCAAGATGCACTTTGGGAGGTTTTGGAATTCAGCCCTTGTCGATACAGATCTCCGAGTGCTCCTCACACAGAGTGTCCCTAAAGTGCTTGCTCAAATTTTGTGATGAAGCATGAATAGAATTTGAGACGAGAAAGCATAGATAGCCAGTGAAGGGTGCTTACGCATTCTTGTATATCCAATTGGCCAAATAAAATAAAACGTCAAATAAGAACAATTGGATATCCTTGAATGAGCAAAATATGTGTACCAACACGCTCACACAATAAGATGTCAAATAAATAAGTTGAACATGCACAAACATTCTAGCATCTATCAAGCACATTGGCGATAAAAAAGTCATCTATATATGAGTATATTGACTTAGGAGCCAAGTAAGAATATTTCATCATAGGTCATACTCATCGATTAAGAACAAGTGGGGTTACCACTTTTACATAATGCATTAATGTGTTCACATTGTTTAGGAGATGCTTATACTCAAGTTGGGAACGGGATAGGGACCTTCTTCCCAAACATCTCTGTTGATATTAAAGTAGCCAACATCTTGCTTCTTCCGATGTCCTCCTTGATTGCACACAATTTCTTCGAATTGCTCACTTCCGGCAAGACTTTTGAAGACACCTCTCTCTGTAATCCCTTAATAAATTGTTTTCTTGCTCAAGTGTAACTTGGCTAAGAGAATCATTAGTGGAATCAAGAGTGCTATTAACATCATTTGATCTAGCTTTAGCATTGTTGTTACTAGATGAAGAAACTTTCTTGCCTTTGTTACTAGTGTTCTTAGGTTTAACTTGTGGAACAAAAGTAGACAAGAGAAATCATTTGGCTAGATAAGAGGAATTGTTCTTGAGAAGTTCATCATCGGTTGCTTTTAGAAACTCGTGCCCTTTCTCTAAATTTAGCTTCTCAAAGCATAGCTTCTCACGAGTTCTTGCAAGCTATCTATGATCTTCTAGAGTAGTTTCATGAGCTAACTTAAGAGTGTTTAATTATTTAGTTAGTCATTCAATCTCTTTCTTATGATCATCATTCAATTTCTCTTGACTAGCATGATTATTTTCAAGTTCATTTTCAATGTTATCACTAGTCCTATCAAAGAGTAAGTCATCTTCTCATAACAAGTCAACCTCATCACTATCAAAGTACTCGAGTGTGATACCCTGGGGCCTTTTTTCCATGAAGTAGTTTCCAATCCCTTTATTTGGTGAATCAAAAAAAGTCATAGGAGTTGGAGGAAATGAATGCAATGCCGGCAACACCTTCATATTGACTGTAGTCAGACTTGGAGTGAAAACTTCTCTCGGATTGGTTGTGAGATACGGAGCCGGAAACCCATTCACCAACATGAGCTTGATGTCTTCTTGTTGAACTACTCTTGGTGTACTTTTCCTTCTTCTCTGATTCTTTGCCTTTATGGGAGTGTCTTCGTTCATAATGATCCTCTCTACTCCTTCTCTCTCTACAAGCTGATACATCTCTTGAGATTTGTCTTCTAGGTGACTCTTCACTTCGTTTGTGGGGAGCCGAGCACTCATGGAAAAGCGTCTTGGCTTTCCATAGTTGTAGCAGTTTCGTTCACGACTCGACGTACGCTTCTCATCATATCTTGAGCTTGAGCTTCTTTCTTTGCCTCTACTATTGTAGAACTTGTTGAATTTTCTGAACATGTGGCTGATCTCTTCATTGGTAACAAGGTTGTCACTTGAAGTAGCGGGGGCATTGCTTGAATTCTTGTGCAGTTCACCTTTGTCTTTGAGAGACATTTCATGAGCAACAATCCTTCCAATGACTCCAGTTGGCTTGAGATCCTTGTAGATTAGCATCATTTGGATCAATGTGCACACGGTGTCGTATATTCCTTCCAAGTCTCTAAGTATCTTCTTGATGATGAATATGTCGGTCATCTCTTCACTCCCCAAGACGACAATCTCATTCGTGATGAGATCTAGCCTAGAATACATCTCAGCACTCCTTCACCATCCTTCATATTGAACTTGTCAAGCTGACTATGAAGAACATCAAACTTAGTTTCCGTATCAGAATCAATACCTTCGTACATATCAATCAAAGTATCCCAAATTTCCTTTGCATTCTCAAGGCGACTAATTTTGTTGAATTCTTTGGGACATAAGCAGTTGAATAGGATATCACATGCTTCGGCATTGTGTTGCAAGATCTTCCCCTGATCCGCTGTCACATCACGGTCCGG
This sequence comes from Hordeum vulgare subsp. vulgare, assembly GCF_904849725.1. Lineage (NCBI taxonomy): Eukaryota > Viridiplantae > Streptophyta > Magnoliopsida > Poales > Poaceae > Hordeum > Hordeum vulgare. The sequence continues at coordinate 185,587,455 of NC_058519.1, read as the reverse complement.
TTCTTTTCCTTCTCCAAAGAAATCACCTTGCACACCAACACGATCAACAACCCAAACGGCAAGATTATGACCAAGAATATGCATTTTCATCTTATGATTCCAACTAGAGAAATTAGTACCAACGAAGGGTGATAATTTCCCTTACTAGACACCACACTCTCCTAGGTTGTGAAACCAATGCAATGGAGACCAAAGCTCTGATACCACTTGTAGGATCGAAAGTATGTCTAGAGGGGGGTGATTAGACTACTTGACAAGATAGAAACTTAGCATTTTCCGAATTTTAGTTGTGGGCCAGTTTTAGCAATTATCCTAGTGAAGTACACCCTACACATGCATATCTAAGAGTATAGCAGCGGAAAGTAAGACATGCAATTGTAATATAGAGGGTAAGGTAGGGAGATCAAACACAAAGGTTGACATGGCGATTTTTGGCATGGTTCCGATAGGTGGCGCTATAGTACGCCCATGTTAGTGGATACTTCAACCCACAGAGGGTAATGCTACTGCGACAACAGACCTTTCCCGGCAACGGCACCAGAAATCCTTTTGCTACTGCGACAACAGACCTTCCCTGGCAACGGTGCGAGGAATCCTGCTGCTACGGGCTATGCCTATAGGGACTTCCTTGGCAAATATGCAAAGGATTTCCCTGCGGCCTTGGAGCCTTGCGTTGGTGTTCCCTTGAAGAGGAAAGGGTGATGTAGCACAGCGGCGGTAAGTATTTCCCTCAGTTTGAGAACCAAGGTATCGATCCAGTGGGAGGATCGCGTCAAGTCACAAGTACCTGCACAAACACAAAGAGCTTGCACCCAACGCTATGAAGGGGTTGTCAATCCCTTATAGATTGTTTGCAAAGTGAGAAATGAAAGCAAAAAGTAAACAAAGAAAAGTGACAGTGAAAGTGGAGACGATAGTTGTGAATAGACCCGGGAGCCGTAGTTTTCACTAGTGGCTTCTCTCATGAAAGCAAGTAGACGGTGGGTGAACGAATTACTGTCGACCAATTGATAGAACCGGGCAAAGTCGTGACGTTATCTATGGCAATGATTATATCTATAGGCATCACGTCCAAAACAAGTAGACCGATACTTTCTGCATCTACTACTATTACTCCACACGTCGACCGCTATCCAGCATGCATCTAGTGTATTAAGTTCAAAGGAACAGAGTAACGCCTTAAGCAAGATTACATGATGTAGATGGACAATCTCTGATGAAAGCCCATCTTGTTACCCTTGATGGCAACAACATGATGCGTGCCTTGCTGCCCCTTATGTCACTGGGAAAGGTCAGCGCATGGTATGAACCCAAAACCAAGCACTTCTTCCATTGCAAGAATCATAGAACTAGTTGGCCAAACAAAACCCAAGACTCGGAGAGACTTACATGGATATCAAATCATGCATAGAATAAATCAGCAAAGACTCAAATATAATTCATAGATAATCTAATCACAAATCCACAATTCATCGGATCTCGACAAACACACCGCCAAAGAGGATTACATCAGATAGATCTCCATGAAGATCATGGAGAACTTTGTATTGAAGATCCAAGAGAGAGAAGAAGCCATCTAGCTACTAACTACAGACCCGTAGGTCTGAACTGGACTACTCACGAGTCATTGGAGAGGCGATGATGTTGATGTAGAAGCCCTCCAACTCCAAAGTCCCCTCCGGTAGGGCACCGGCAAGGGTCTCCAGATGAGATCTCGTGGAAATGGAAGCTTGCGACGGCGGAAAAGTGTTTTCATGGATGCCCTGATTTTTTCTGCGATTTTAGGGAATTTATAGGCCAAAGACCTAGGGCAGGGGAGCGCTAGGGAGGCCACAAGCTTGATTGCCGCGGGCCCCCTGGCCGTGGCAACAGGGAATGTGGGCTCCCTGTGGCCCCCTGCCTTGGCCCTCAAGTCCTCCGATCTTCTTCCGTTCTGGAAAAATTTATTTTTGAGATTTTATTCCATTTGGACTCCGTTCCAAAATCAGATCTGAAAAGAGTCAAAAACACAGAAAAAACAGGAACTGACACTTGGCATTGAATTAATAAGTTAGTCCCAAAAAAGATATAAAAGGTATACAAAACATCCAAAGTTGACAAGATAACATCATGAAACCATCAAATATTATAGATACGTTTGAGACGTATCAGGTAACAACTGGGAGAGTCCACGGAGGGTTCCACCTACCAGGGGTCCACGAACAAGCGGCCTTGTCTATTCCACCATGGCTTCCGTCCACACAGGACTAGCCTCACTCACGGTAGATCTGCAACACGAAGTAGGAGGCTTCCAAGCAACACCTAACCAATCTAGGAGGCACCACCCTCCAAAAGGTAATGGATGTGGTAAAACGATGAACTCCTTGCTCTTGTGATTCAAAAGATAGTCTCCTAAACACTCAATCACTCTGTCACAAATTTTGCATGGGTAGGAGAGATGGATCTTGTGGAAAGCAACTTGGTGAGGCTAGAAATCAATGTTCAAATGATTGGAATGGAATCTCTTGATCTCAACACGTGAGTAGGTGGCTCTCTCTCAGAAAAATGGATCTGGCAAGTGTAAGTCTGTTCTCAGTGCTTCCTCTACGAAGGAGAGGTAGGTGGATGGTTATATTTAGGCATCCCCTAAAATCCAACCGTTACAACATTATTGCCCAACTCGGTGACACTGAAAAGAATCTCGGTGGTACCAAGTTGCACTAAATGTGGCAACTCCTGAATTCTCGGTGAGACCAATATATGAATCTTGGTGGTACCGATATGATGACCTAGACCAGTTTCGAAATCTCGTTGAGACAGGTTTCAAACCCAAAAAATTCTGATTATTGAAATCTTCTGAACAGAAAGTTGGTCACTGAATCTCGGTGGCACCAATAGGAATGTTAGTGGTACCGAGATGGTAGGGTTTGGTATAGGTTTTGTCAAGTCTAAAATCGCTAGGGCCGAGTGGAAATTCTTGGTGGCACCAATTTTGCTGGTATGGGTTTGGACAGAGATATTTTGTGGGAGAATGGTTGAGTATTTTTGGTGGCTACCAATAAGCACTTGAGCATCCAATTCATCATAATACCTCACCCCCTTTTAATAGTATTGGCTTTCCTATGGACTCAAAGTGATTTCTCACAAATATAAAATGTAGAGTATTCTTGCTTAAAGCTTGAGCCAATCCTTTTCCTTCCTTGCATCAAAGGGTCATCTTTACACAATCCTATAGCCAAAGCATCTTTGAAATTTTGTGAAATATACTTGAATAAACTCATTAGTCCAATGATGCATATGTTGTGATTAATTACCAAAACCATTAGGGAGCAATTGTGCTTTCAAAACCTTTTTATATCCTCCTCAAAACAACCACCATATCTACCTATGATGGCATTTCCATAGCGATTCCGAGATATATTGCCATGCTAATGCCATCATAACTTCACATGACTAGTTGGTTCATCATCATAATGCTTTGCATGGTCATATAGAGGTGACATAATATTTGTAGAAAACCACCGTTCATCATATTTTTCATACATGTCACGCTAGATCTTTGCACATCCTAGTGCACTGCGAGAGGGATTCATTCAGAGTCATATCGTCCTAGCAGTTTTCATATTGAGTTGTAAGTAAATAAAAGTGTGATGATCATCATTATTAAAGCATTGTCCCAGTGAGGAAATAAAAATGGGGGAGGTCAAATGAGCCCGCAATAATAGAAAAAATAAAAAAATGAATGAGAGAAAAATAGAGAAGGGACTTTGTACTATCCTTTACCATACTTGTGCCTCAAAGTGGCACCTTGTTCTTCATATAGAGAGTCTCATGTTATATCATTCATATGCTAGTGGGAATCACTTTTTATAAACTTGGCTTGTATATTCCGATGACGGGCTTCTACAAATGCCCGAGGTCTTCATGAGCAAGCAAGCTGGATGCACACCCCACTTAGCTTCAGTGGAGCTTTGATACACTTATAGATCTTGTGCATCATTTACATGGCAATCTCTACTCCACGCATCAATATCTATCGACGGGAATCTCCATAGCTTGTTGGTACGCCTAGTTGATGTGAGAAAATCTTCTCAACATTTACCCCTTTGAGACCTACCACCATATTCTATTCAACCTTTACGCTATGTCCAATGGTTCACGATCATGTATTGTGTGAAGAATAAAAAGTTGATGCATATTGAAAAAGTATAATCCAATTGCCTGACTTGAACACTGCGGTGGTTGACATTTGTATTAATGTGGTGAATATGGAGCCATGCCTTGCTAATATAATAAAGATGGATGTTGGGGGGGGGGGTTAAAAGAATCTTCGAGGATCACGTACTTTGAAAGATTAATGATTTGCTTCTTATACTATAAGTATTGCTATGTTAATTTTTGTTTATTCATGTTTCTCAATGAGAATACATGCATAAGGTTACATCATGGATAGCATGTCACATCAAAAATTCTATTTTTATCATTTACCTACTCGAGGACGAGCAGGAATAAAGCTTGGGGATGCTTAATACGTCTCCAACTTATCTATAATTTTTTATTGTTCCATGCTAATATATTATCATTCTAGAATACTTTTGGGGTATGCATTTACCATTTTATATTATTTTTGAGCAATAACCTATTGACCCAGTGCCGAGTGCCAGTTGCTGTTTTTCTGCTGGTTTTTCACTTTTCAGGTTCTCCATACCAAACAAAGTCCAATTGCCGTGATACTTTTTGGTGATCTTTTCTGGACCAACACGGCGCAGCCTGGGGTGGGTGGGGGGGGGGGCGCCCTGATAGATTGTGCCTCCCTCGTGGCACTCCCGACTCTATTCTTTGTCTTATAAATTCTCATCTACCCTAAAAACACCAGGGTGAGTCTCGAAACACTGTTTACGCTGCCACAAGTCTCTGTTCCGACGGGACGCCATCTCGAGCTTCGTTCGGGCAACCCGTTGGAGGCTGGATCGATCCGAAGGGCATCTTCATCAACCTTGTAGCCCTCACGGTGATGTTTGAGTATTTCACCACATGCCTATGGGTCCATAATTAGTACCTAGATGGAAATCTCTCTCTCTCTCTCTCTCTCTCTCTCTCTCTCTCTTTGATCTTCAATACAATGATCATCACATCTTTGCTTTGATCCATATGATGGAATCTTTTTGTGTGGTGCGTTTGTTGGGATTCGATGAATTGTGGGTTTATGTTCAGATTATTCCTGATAAATATTTGTGTATCCCCTGAATACTTATATGATTCTTATGTGCATGATTATGATAGCTTCGTAATTCTCTCCGATCTACCAAAATAGTTTGGCCAACTAGACCGATATTTCTTCGATGAGAGAGGTGCATTCTGGTAGGTTCAACCTGGTGAATTTCTATGTCCCAGTGACAGAAGGGGACAATATGCGTCTTTGTGTTGCTAATACTAAGGATAAAACGATGGGGTTTATTCATATTGCTTGGGTTTACTTGGTCTACATCATGTCATCTTACTCCATGCATTACTTCGTTCGTCATGAACTTAATACATAGAGAGGCAAACATAGAAGCGCTCTTGAAGTGAAGTAGTTGTAATCGGTGCGGGAAGGAGTCTGCCTATTTGTTTATGGACGTGATGGCTATATACACATGGTCATTGTCATGAATATTGCATAACTATCTGCTTTTCCTTCAATTGCCCAACAGTAATTTGCTTACCCACCGTATGCTATTTTTCCATGCGAGATACCATTAGGGCAAGCTATGCCCCCCGGATCTATTCACAACATATTTATAAAACATTCATTACCTTTCTGCCATTTACTAGTTTTTATTTTATCTTGTTGTGTACAATTATCTACACAACTCACTTGCTTACAAATAACAAGACAAGAGGATTGACAACCCTCTTGCTCGCGTTGGGTGCAAGTTGTTTGTTGTTTTGTGTTCAGCCGCTGAAGATGGTTGTGGTGGATATTACTATTGGTTCAATAAACCTTGGTTTCGTAACTCAAGGAAATACTTACCCACTTTGTGCTGTGATAACCCTTTCTCTTCACGAAAAACCCGACGCAAATCACGAGTATCAGGAAGGCTTTCCGGTGTTGTTGCCTAGGAATATCAACACCAACTACCAAGTAACTCCACACAAAATTTCATTCACTTGTTCCTCTTTTTATTTGCTTGTATATTTAGTTTGTCTTATAAAAAAATTTAAAATACAAAAATATTCATATTTGCTTGCTTAGCTTGTAACTAGATCGCATCTTCGCTTTCTAGTTTGTTTGAAAAGTTGTTATCATGTCTGAGTTTAAAGTTAGTAGTGCTTCCGCCTCTAGTGCGGAAACCCTTGATTTGCCAACTTCACCTTGCAATGAATGCTAAAATAAATTTTGATGAAGTTTCTAATGGAAAACTTGATAATCTTGCAAATGATGATCCTCCTAAGTTTGAACCTATTATGCAAACTAACACATTCCGTATAGGAAGTGGTAATATTATCGGAATGAGTGTGATCCAAGATTTTGAACTTGTACGGGATCATTACCTTTGATAGAAGGTTCTATTTTTGCTAGAACCGCAAGTTATGCAGATGCAATTTCTTTGATTATAGCACAATTGGAAAGACAATTTGTGCACATGCATCCTTTCGTACAATGGTTGTTCCTAGAATTCTCTAATATCCATGAAGCTTCCACTAAACGTCTAACTACTATATTCCTTTGTCAAGAATTAATAATATCATACTAGAAGCTAGGGATATATTTTCTCATTATAGGGTTAACGGTATTAGTCCACCCATAGAGGGAATTCTTTATGAGTTGGAAGAAATAAGAAAACTAACATCTACGGACTATATTTCTTATGATGAGAACCTTAGAAAGAGGGTACCGCTTAATGTCCTAGTTAATAAGATTTCTGAACACAATGATCAATTTTCTATACCAAAACTCCGATTGGACTATGATCTTCAAACAAAATTAAGGAAATACCTTCATAGGAATTTATACAATGAGGAACTAACTATCACTTATGAAAAACCCGAGGAAGAGCCTCATGTTCCTCCCAAAGTAGACCTTTCGGATCCTACTGTTGTGCCATTTAGACCCTTAAATTATTTTTTCTTACCTACGAGAAAGCTTGCTGCTGAAAGAGTGGAATATGATTATAGCATGATTGGTCATTCTTGCAAAGATGACAACACTTGAAATTATACCATATGCCTAGCTTGGGCGTAAAACAATAGTGCTTGTTGGGAGGCAACCCAATATTTATCTTTACTTTTTTGGTTTTTGTTTCTGTTAGTGTGTGATAACATGATTATTGGCTTTATAATGATTGTTTTTGTGGGTTCATTAGTGTTTGTTCCAAGTAAAGCCTTTGGGATGATTTGCATGATGAGTAGAATTGATACGGTGCCAAAACAGAAACTTTGACGTCGAGTGCAAAATTTCTATGATTTTACTCGTATGTATTTTTAAGATGAATGTTATATGCAGTATTTATCTAAAATTTACTCAAGCCATACCAATGTTTTAGAATTATTAGAGTTACATAAGTATAGGTTTAGTAAAGATTACTACAAATTGTTGTATTTTAGTCAAATTCTATTTTTGCATGTGTAGTTTGCTTGTTTGGACGATGCTATGGATTGTATCGGGTGGGGTATAATACTTGGAGGAGTTAATATATAGTATCCTATGCTAAAATAAGATAAAATCAATATGTAACATCATCTGAAAGTACTTGATATGTTGCTTATACTAACGGAGCTCATGAAATTTTGTTGAGTTTTATGTGATTGAAGTTTTCAAGTTTTGGGTATTGTCCCGATGGACAAAGGATTGAGGAGGAGCAAAAACCTAAGTTTGGGGATGCCCAAGGCACCCCAAGGTAATATTATAGCAATACTCAACCGTCTAAGCTTGGGGATGCCTCGGAAGGCATCCCCTCTTTTCGTCTCAATCCATCGGTATGTTACTTGGAGCTATATTTTTATTCGTCACATGATATGAGTTTTGCTTGGAGCATCATTTGATTTTGTTTGATTTTACTTTAAGTATAACACAAACAATGTTTTATGGACACACCTATTTGAGAGAGACATGACATCATCATAATTTGTTAGAATACCCTGTGTGCTTCACTTATATCTTTTGAGCTTAGCAGTGGCTCGAGTACTTCACTTATATCTTTTTGAGAATGGTGGCATGTAGATTTTCTAGAAATATTATGCTCTCGTTATGCACTTATATTTGTTTGAGAGATGGAACAATAGTGACGGTAATTTGCATGGGTCATAATACTAGATCAAAAATAATGAGTATCCAATGAATGATGATAAAAACCATCATGTAGCGCATATAGAGAAATTGTGGGTTAGATATTGATGTGGTGATACAAAAAAGGTGTGAGTGCATTATTATTAATTTAGATAGGTGTCGATATTAAGGGATGTTAAATTTCTTGTACATCTAAAATATTAAAAAGGCATGGTGATGATGTGTGAGCATTTCTATTCCTTGTTGAAAACCTTGTGTTGTTTTGAGTCGGAGTCGCACAATGGTTAATTCCTACCAAACCTCTCCCTCGGGGCATGGGAGTAGCATTTTGATTTGTGATAATACTAATAAAACTTTGCAATAAGTATATGAGTTCTTCATGACCAATGTGGCACCATGGGCATTGATACGTCTCCCTCGTATCTACTTTTCCAAACTCTTTTTCCCTTGTTTTGGACTCAAATTTGCATGATTTGAATGGAACTAACCCGGACTAATGTTGTTTTCAGCAGAATTGCCATGGTGTTGTTTTTGTGTAGAAATAAAAGTTCTCGGAATGACCTAGAAATTTATGATGATTTTTTGTGGAATATATAAAAAATACTGGCGCAAGAATCAACCGGAAGAGTGGAGCGAGGAGCCCACAAGTCCACCAGGCGTGCCCCCCCACTGGCCGCACCTAGCAGGCTTGTGGGTCCCTCAGAGCTCCACCGCCTCCAACTCCAGCTCTATTTAGTCCCTTTCATCCGAATTTTTTTCAAGAAGAGAGTTCATCGCGTTTTATGATACGGAGCCACCGCCACCACCTGTTCTTCCTATGGATGACAGATCTGGAGTCCGTTCCGGGCTCCGGAGAGGGGGAATCGACGCCTTCGTCATCACCAACCATCGTTCATCGCCAATTCCATGATGCTCTTCTTTTCCCTAAGCACGTATGACTACATACGGAATACATGCCTACATTACATTAACGAACTGGATCCAGTTACATATCTCTCCGTGTTATAACTGTTGCATGATGAATATCATCCGGCATAATTATCCATCACCGATCCAATGCCTACGAGTTTTTCCTACTAGTCCTTGCTATGTTACTTTGTCGCTACTGCTGTCACTGCTACTACTGTTACTCTGTCGCTACTGCTATCACTGCTGCTACTATTACTGTTGCTACTGTTGCTATCACACCACCTTGCTACTGATACTTTGCTGCAGATACTAAGTGTTTCAGGTGCGGTTGAATTGACAACTCAACTGCTAATACTCGAGAATATTCTTTGGCTTCCCCTTGTGTCGAATCAATAAATTTGGGTTGAATACTCTACCCTCGAAAACTGTTGCGATCCCCTATACTTGTGCGTTATCAAGACTATTTTCTGGCACCGTTGCGGGGGAGGCATAGCACTATTCTGTGAGTCACTTGGGATTTACGTCTGCTGATCACTATGAGGAATCCGAGATATCCAAAAACTAAAGTCTTGCCCTCAAATACGAGGACAGGTAAGGAACTGCCATCTAGCTCTGCACTTGATTCACCTTCAGTTATGAGTAAGTTTGCGACACCACCTCCTACTAGAAATTTTGATGTGTCGCCTGTGCTTGATGATCATACTTCTGCTGTCCATGATGCTTGTGATGATGCTTTGCTTGATACTACTTTGCCACTAGGTGCATTCCTTGATGCACAAATTGCTAGAGTTGCTGCTGAATGTGATGATACTTCTGAAACTGCTGAGATTATTGAAGTAGAACCTGCTATTTCACTTGTTAGAACTAGCTCTCCTAGATATGAATTGCCTGATATGCCTGAGGGTTATGTTATGGAGGGAGAGATAGCTGAGGACTTTCTTGCTAAAGGATAGCTATGATCTTGAGAAATTACTACGCAAGTGGAAAGAAAAATCTTTGAACGCTAGGATGAAATACGACCCGAAGTTTGCTATTTCGCCTATCTTTGTGACCGATAAGGATTATGAATTCTTTGTCGACCCTGAGTTAAGCACTCTGGTCAAATCTGATCCTTTTCACGGTTATGAGTCTGAAACGATTGTAGCACATCTCACTAAGCAGCACGATATAGCCACCCTATTCACGACTGAGGAAAAGATCTGCCACTACTATATCCTTAAGCTGTTTCCTTTCTTGCTAAAGGATGATGCTAAGACTTGGTTCACTTCTCTTGCTCCTGGTTGTGTGCATAGTCCCCAGGATATGATCTACTACTTCTCTAAAAAATATTTTCCTGCCCATAAGAAGCAAGCTGCCTTGCAGGAAATATACAACTTTGCGCAAGTTGAAGAAGAGAGTCTCCCACAAGCTTGGGGGAGGCTTGTCCAGCTGCTGAATGCTTTGCCTGATCACCCTCTTGAGAAGAATTAAATACTTGATATGTTCTATAATGGACTAACCGATGCTTCTAGAGACCAACAAGATAGTTGTGCCGGTTGTGTTTTCAGGGAACGAACTGTAGAACAAGCTGAGATCCTATTGAATAATATCTTGTGCAATGAGAACGCTTGGACTATTCCCGAACCACCTTTGAAGCCAACTCCTAAGAAAAGAGGTATCCTATTCCTCAGTCCTGAATATATGCAAGAAGCTAAGAAATCTATGAAAGAGAAAGGCATTAAATCTGAAGATGTCAAAAATCTACCACCTATCGAAGAGATCCATGGTCTTGATAACCCGACACAGGTAGTAGAGGTAAATTCTCTTCGTAGATTCAATGAGAGTGATATTCCTTTTGATAAACCTGCTTGCATATGCCTAGATGAATTTGATAACTTTGTTGCCAAACAACAGAGTTTCAATGATTATGTTAGCGGACAATTGGAACAGAATGATCGTATGCTTAGTCATTTAAGTGCTTGTGTGGACAAAAATGTCAATGATCTTAAGATTCTGAGTAAACATGCCTCTATGGTTACTACTCAGGTAGAACAAGTACTTAAGGCTCAAAATGACTTGCTCAATGAGTTGAATGACAATTCTGTTAGAGTCGTCACTAGAGGCGGTAGAATGACCCAGGAACCTTTGTATCCTGAGGGTCATCCTAAGAGAATTGAACAAGATTCTCAAGGAGTTAGCACAAAGGCACCTAGTCATCCTAGAAAGAAAAAGAAAGATGATAGGAACTTGCACGCTAGCAACCCTGTTGCTGTTACACCCGAGAATCCAAATGATGTCTCTATTTCTGATGCTGAAACGCAATCTGGTGATGAACATGAGCCTAATGATAATATCGATAGTGATGCTCAACCTAGCAATGATAAGGATGTGGAGATTGAACCTGTTGATCTTGATAACCCACAGCCTAAGAATAGAAGATACGATAAGAACGACTTCATTGCTAGGAAGCATGGTAAATAAAGGGAACCATGGATTCAGAAATCCATGCCCTTTCCTCCAAACCATCCAAGAAAAAGGATGATGAGGATTTTGAGCGATTTATTGAAATGATTAGACCTGTCTTTCTGCAAATGCGTTTGACAGATATGCTCAAAATATCTCCCTATGCCAAGTACATGAAGGATATTGTGACTAATAAGAGGAGGATACCTGAGGTTGAGATCTCCACCATGCTCGCTAATTACACCTTCAAGGGTGGAACTCCTAAGAAACTAGGTGATCCCAGAGTGCCCAATGTACCTTGCTCCATTAAAGGAAACTATGTTAGAACTGCTTTATGCGACCTTGGAGCCGGTGTTAGTGTTATGCCTCTCTCTCTCTTTATCGTAGACTTGAACTGGATAAGTTTACACCCACTGAAATCTCTCTGCAAATGGCTGACAAATCAACTACTTTCCCTATCGGCATTTGCGAGGATGTGCCTGTTGTGGTTGCTAACTTTACTATGTTAACAGACTTTGTTATTCTGGATATTCCCGAGGATGATGCCATGGCGGTAATCCTTGGAAGACCCTTTTTGAACACTGCAGGGGCTGTTATTGATTGCAACAAAGGCAATGTCACTTTCCATGTCAATGGTAATGAGCATACGGTGCACTTTCCAAAGAAACAATATCGGGTACATTGCATCAACGCTATTGAAAAAACTTCATCAATTCTTATTGGGAGCTTTGAATGCCCTATACCTATTGTTAAGATGAAGTATGATTTGCTTGTTGGGGATATGCACATCCCCATTGAGGTAACCTAGTGACTATTCAAAAATTCTCAGTCTTTTTACGCGATTCGAAAAAAGTTTGTCAAGGAGACTTGATCAACCTCATTGACAGATTTCTTTTGATGACCGTGATGGATGAATCTGAGAGTCACAACCCTCTGTTCCAAACCTTTACCTTTGGTTGCTTAGAAGAAAAGAGATAGATTTAGCTTTAGTTTTTCCTGTTTTCTGCTTTTTGGGTCCCGTAGAAAAGTGTCCCAAAAATAAAAGTTCTCCGTATGCCTTGAAAATCAAGTATGATTTTTTCTGGATTTTTTGAAAAATTCTGAACCGGAGAGCTAGTCAGGGGGATGCACAAGTGGGCCACAAGCCCTGGAGGCGCGAGCACCCCCCTGGCCGCGCCTACGAGGCTTGTGGGGCCCACGTGTCCCCCCTCCACTTATTCCAGCTCCCATCTCCTTCTCCTACCTCTAGAAAAAATCATTAGACAGATCAAACCCGTGTTCTTGCTATTCTTGCTGCGATTTTCGATTTCCTTGTGCAAAGCCCCATTCACCAAACTGTTTTGGGGAAATTGCTCCTTGGTATGTGACTCCTCCATTGGTCCAATTAGTTTTTGCTCTAGTGCCTTATTCGTGTATGTTTGCTGCCTTGGTGACCCTGTTCTTGAGCTTTGCATGCTAATTTTAGCTGGTCCCAAGTAGTTTTGATGCGTGATGTGGCCTCTAGGCACTTATCGGAGTAGTTGCTACGAGTTTTGTTGGGCCTTGTTCACTTTTCCTTAGAGTCACTAAAAATTTCAGAAAATTTCAGAGATAGAAAAAGGAAAAGATGAGGAGGTTCTTAACAGGCTCTTCAAGCCGTGACCCCAAGGATGATGAAAATGAGAAGAAGAAACCCAAATATCCGGTCCCCCGAGTTGCAGAAGTTCGAGTGTGCGAGTGGCCAAGCGATGTGTTCTTACGCGCCGACGGAATTTATGAGGACTTTTACTAATTGGTGGAGAACGCAGGCCTTACCGCCTTCGTTGAAGATAAGTGTCCGCAATACCTCCTCCTCACTAATATTTACGTGCAAAGCTTTAACTTCTATCCAAGGAAGAGTCCTCCTATGGTTGAGTTCAAGTAATATGATATCCCCCAGCGCATGTCACTTCAGGATTTTTGCAATGTTTGCAAATTACCTTATGTTGGGGATATTCGTGAACCTCGTCCACGGGACTTGGAGGCTTTCATAGATACTATTGCTGTAGGAGAGGAGAGAGGAGTGTCTTGCGCTAGAGGTGCTAGCATACATTTTCCCGTGCTTCGGTACTTCTCATTATTCGTGGGAAAATGTTTGATTGGCCGTGGGAAAGCTGGGGCCCTTAGCTCCCCAGATCTTGCGGCTTTGCACGAAGCCCTTTATAATGATAAAACTTATAGCTTCGGTGCTATAGTAGCTCAACGTTTGAACACGAACCGTTCTAAACGCGTTGTTTATGGAGGTATCTATGCTACCCGTCTTGCTAGACATTTTGAGATACCTATTACACTGCACGAGGAAGAAGAGATTCTTCTTCCTGAGAGATATCTATATTATGATAGCATGGTTCGCCATGACTTTCTTGATAAAGATATAAATAAGAGGATGATTTATAACCTGGTATTTAGTCAGGGTACTCGTGAGACTACTACCTTTCCTGTTCCTTCTTTGTTCAATCTTCATCTAGGCAGGTACATTGTTATACCCTCGGACATTTATGCATATTGGGGCATAGCACCACCAAAGGCGCCCATGCCCGAGCTACCAGTCGAGTAACAGATGCCAATTTATCAGTGGGAGCCAGAGGAGCTCACACAGCAGTGGCACCCTCAGTACACTCCGGAGTACCCCGAAGACGGTTATTTCCCTCCTTGGGAGTAGACCAACTTAGGCCAAAAGCCTAAGCTTGGGGGAGTACGTGTTTCTCACCGACTTTATATTCATGCTCGCACTTTCACTTTGATAGTCGGTGTTCACACTTTGCCACTGTATCATCCATGCTAGTTTATTTCTTTTTCTCGTTTTCTTCTCGTGTGTTTGTGTAGTTTGAGAAAACCCAAAAAGATTTCTCGTTCTGCTTTTGCTTGTTGGGAGCTTTCTCATGTAAATAGTTTTATTTTTCTTTGGGTCAAGGTAGAAGACCATGGTTACAATGTTTAGTGGCTCTCGCATGCATATCGGTTTATCTATCAAAGAGCCATATTACATTGTCTTCTCCTTTGTGTTTGCTTGCAGATTCCAGCTTAGTCCAATGCATGAGCACTCTTATTATTGTTCACATCGTTCGGTCGTGCAAGTCAAAGGCAATAATGACGATATATGTTGAAGTGACTGAGCCTGGAAAAGCTGGTATGAACTCGATCTATTTTGTTTTTGTAAATATGACTAGCTTATCGTTCAAGATTCAGCTTTGTTGTGAGAGAAACATGTTTGCAATGACAACTTTGAGATCATGGTTTCTGATGCCAGGCTTAATTAGCTAGGAGCTTATAATGGTTTGTCTTGGATGCCAATATGAAGTTTGAGATGATTATGATGTAGTGTGATAGGATGGTATCCTCCTTTGAATGATTCAAGTGGCTTGACTTGGCGCATGTTTACGCATGTAGTTGAAAAAAATCAACATAGCCTCTATGATATTCATGTTCATGGTGATTTATGTCCTACTCATGCTTGCACTCAATGTTGGTTAATTTCA
The DNA here is from genome assembly GCF_904849725.1 of Hordeum vulgare subsp. vulgare. Taxonomy (NCBI): domain Eukaryota; kingdom Viridiplantae; phylum Streptophyta; class Magnoliopsida; order Poales; family Poaceae; genus Hordeum; species Hordeum vulgare. The sequence continues at coordinate 185,572,359 of NC_058519.1, read as the reverse complement.
ATGCATTTTGATGACTATTGTCGCTCTCTAGTTGGTCGCTTCCCTGTCTTTTGCTAGCCTTCACTTGTACTAAGCGGGAATACTGCTTGTGCATCCACTTCCATAAACCCAAAGTTGTTCCATATGAGTCCACCATACCTACATATACGTGGTATCTACCTGCCGTTCCAAGTAAATTTGCATGTTCCACTCTCTAAACCTTCAAGAAATAATCTGTTTTGCATGCCCGAACCACTCATGTGGTGACAAGGGGTGATCAGTATCTTCCATGCTAGGCGTGTTATCCTCGATATGTGTTTATTCACTATCATTCACGAGAAAGGGGCCGGTAATTGGAATGCCCCGTTCCATGCTCAAATCGAAAAGATAATTGCAAACAAAACTCCCCCTGGATTGTTGTTGGTATGGACGGCACCCGAGTATTCGGCTAGTCGTGGAGTGTGATTGATCGGTGGTGGGGGAGTCAAAACTTTACTTTTCTGTTTGGGAACCGCCTATAGTATGTGTAGCATGGAAGATGGTGAAAACTCTTGGTCATTGCGTTGACAATGAAAGCATGCCACCCAAAATTATTTATCTCTGTCTTCAAAGCTTGAGCTTTGGGACCTCTGCAAATCACTGCTTCCCTCTGCGAAGGGCTTATCTATTTATGTTTCTGTTGAGTCATCCTCTTCTTATAAAAGAACCAATTAGAGAGCACCTTTGTCATTCTTATGCTTTGCTTTTAATTGTTATTGAGTATGACTGTGACTGGATCTTCTTTGCCATGAATTACTATGTTCAGCCAACCCTTGGTCTTTGAAGGTGCTCTGCATTTATGTTTTGCGGTCTTAGAAAGAGCTAGCGAGACACCATCTGTTCATATTGCTTCATGATTGTTTTGATTGAAGTGTTGACGTTTGAAACTTATCATTATTGCTCGCTAGTTGATTATGCCGTTGATATGAGTTCCTCTTGAGACCTAAATGTCATTGCTTATGTGGTTTGCTTATGATCTTGCTGAAAATCTGAATATAAGTTAGAGATAATTGCAACAACAAGATCAAACCGAGTTCGTAAAAGTTTTTTCTTTTGTCTCTTTCAGTTTGTCAACTGAATTGCTTGTGGACAAGCAAGGCTTTAAGCTTGGGGAGTTGATACGTCTCTGTCGTATCTACTTTTCCAAACTCTTTTGCCCTTGTTTTGGACTCAAATTTGCATGATTTGAATGGAACTAACCCAGACTAACGCTGTTTTCAGCAGAATTGCCATGGTGTTGTTTTTTGCGCATAAATAAAAGTTCTCGGAATGACCTGGAAATTTACGAGAATTTTTTGTGGAATATATAAAAAATACTGGCGCAAGAATCAACCGGAGGAGTGGAGCGAGGAGCCCACAAGCCCACCAGGCGCGGGCCCCCCTGGCCGCGCCTAGCAGGCTTGTGGGGCCCTCAGAGCTCCAACGCCTCCAACTCCAGCTCTATTTAGTCCCTTTCGTCCGAAAAAAATCAAGAAGAAGAGTTCATCGTGTTTTACGATACGGAGCCGCCGCCACCACTTGTTCTTCCTCTGGAGGGCAGATTTGGAGTCCGTTCTGGGCTCCGGAGAGGGGGAATCGACGCCTTCGTCATCACCAACCATCCTTCATCGCCAATTCCATGATGCTCTTCATCATTCGTGAGTAATCTCATCGTAGGCTTGCTGGACGGTGATGGGTTGGATGAGATCTATCATGTAATCGAGTTAGTTTTGATGGGGATTGATCCCTAGTATCCACTATGTTCTGAGATTGATGTTGCTACTACTTTGCCATGCTTAATGCTTGTCATTAGGGCCCGAGTGCCATGATCTCAGATCTGAACCTATTATGTTCTCGTCAATATATGTGTGTTCTAGATCATATCTTGCAAGTTGTAGTCACCTACGATGTGTTATGACCCGGCAACCCCGGAGTGACAATCGCCGGAACCACTCCCGGAGATGACCATAGTATGAGGAGTTCATGTATTCACTAAGTGCTAATGCGTTGTTCCGGTTCTCTATTAAAAGGAGAACCGTAATATCCCGTAGTTTCCATTAGGACCCCGCTGCCACGGGAGGGATGGACAATAGATGTCATGCAAGTTCTTTTCCCTAAGCACGTATGACTACCTACGGAATACATGCCTACATTACATTGACGAACTGGAGCTAGTTACATATCTCTCCGTGTTGTAACTGTTGCATGATGAATATCATCCGGCATAATTATCCATCACCGATCCAATGCCTACGAGTTTTTCCTGCTGGTCCTTGCTACGGTACTTTGTCGCTACTATTGTCACTGCTGCTACTGTTACTCTGTCGCTACTGCTCTCAGTGTTGCTACTATTACTATTGCTACTGTTGCTATCACACCACCTTGCTACTGATACTTTGCTACAGATACTAAGTCTTTCAGGTGTGGTTGAATTGACAACTCAACTGCTAATACTCGAGAATATTCTTTGGCTTCCCCTTGTGTCGAATCAATAAATTTGGGTTGAATACTCTACCCTCGAAAACTGTTGCGATCCCCTATACTTGTGGGTTATCAGGCATACGCAATCTCACCTCTTCATATTTGCTAGCCTCTTCGGTACCGTGCATCGCCCGTTCTCACTTTGAGGATCGGTGCAAATTTTGCCGGTGCATCCAAACCCCGTGACATGACACACTATGGTGCACATAAGCCTTTTTATATCCTCCTTAAAACAGCCACCATACCTAGCTATCATGGCATTTCCATAGCCATTCCGAGATGTATTGCCATGCAAATGCCATCGTCACTTCACATGACTAATTTTTTCAACATCATAATGCTTTAAGTGATCATATAGAGTGACATAGTATTTGTGTCAAAGCCACCGTTCATCATATTTTTGATACATGTCACGCTAGAACTTTGCACATGCTGGTACACTGCGAGAGGCATTCATTCAGAGTCCTATCATCCTATAAGTTTTCATGATGAGTTGTTTGTAAATAAAAGTGTGATGATCATCATTATTAGAGCATTGTTCCAGTGAGGAAATAAAAAATGGGGGAGGATAAATGAGCCCACCATAATAAAAAAATGAGAGGAAAGAGAGAGAAGGAACTTTGGTACTATCCTTTACCATACTTGTGCCTCAAAGTGGCACCTTGTTCTTCATATAGAGAGTCTCATGTTATATCATTCATATGCTAGTGGGAATTACTTTTTCATAAACTTGGCTTGTATATTCTGATGGAGGGCGTCGTCAAATGCCCGAGGTCTTCATGAGCAAGCAAGTTTTATGCACACCCCACTTAGCTTCAGTGGAGCTTTCATACACTTATAGATGGTGTGCGTCGTTCGCATGGCAATCCCTACTCCTCGTATCGATATCTATTGACGTGCATCTCTATAGCTCGTTGGTACACCTAGTTGATGTGAGACTATCTTCTCCAAATTTACCCCTTTGAAACCTACCACCACATTCTATTCCACCTTGCTGCTATGTCCAATGGTTCACACTCATGTATTGTGTGAAGAATAAAAAGTTCATGCATATTGAAAAGGTATGATCCCATTGCCTAACTTGAACACTGTGGTGCTTGCCATTTATATTAATGTGGTGAAGATGGAGCCATGCCTTGCTAATATATTAAATATGGATGGGGGGTAAAACAATCTTTGAGGATCGTATACTTTGAAAGATTAATGATTTGCTGCTTATACCTATAAGTATTGCTATGTTGATGTTTGTTAGTTCATTGTTTCTCAGTGAGTATACATGCATAAGGTTACATCATGGATAACATGTCACATCAAAAATTCTATTTTTATCATTTACCTACTCGAGAATGAGCAAGAATTAAGCTTGGGGATGCTTGACACGTATCCAACGCGTCTATAATTTGTGATTGTTCCATGTAGATATATTATCATTCTAGTATGCTTTGGGGGTATTTATTTACGATTTTATATTATTTTTTAGCACTAACCTATTGACTCAGTGCCAAGTGCCAATTGTTGTTTTCTACGTGTTTTTCACTTTTCAGGTTTTCCATACTAAACGAGGTTCAATTGCCCTCAAACTTTTTGATGATTTTTTGAGTACCAAAAGAAGATGAACAAGCATCGGAAGAAGGCTGGAGGACTAATGAGAGCCCCACAAGCTAACAGGGCGCGGTCGGCCCGGGGGGGGGGGTGGTTCTATGGCAACAAAAGTCATTCCCCGGCAATGGTGCCAGAAATCCTTCTGTCGTCTCTTGAGCTTGCGTTGGTTTTTCCCTTGAAGAGGAAAGGGTGATGCAGCATAGGAGGAGTAAGTATTTCCCTCAGTTTGAGAACCAAGGTATCAATCCAGTAGGAGAATCTTGTCAAGTCCAGAGTAACTGCGCAAACACAAAAGAGCTTGCACCCAACGCTATAAAGGGGTTGTCAATCCCTTCAAGATTGATTGCAAAGTGAGATTTGAAGGCGGAAAGTGCAACGAAGTAAAAGTGTAAGGCTGAAAATATGGTGTGGAGTAGACCCGGGGCCATAGTGTTCACTAGAGGCTTCTCTCAAAATAGCAAGTATTACGGTGGGTGAACAAATTACTGTCGAGCAATTGATAGAACCACGCAAAGTCATGACGATATCTAAGGCAATTATCATACATATAGGCATCACGTCCGAGACAAGTTGACCGATACTTTCTGCATCTACTACTATTACTCCACACATCGACCGCTATCCAGCATGCATCTAGTGTATTGAGTTCATGACGAACAAAGTAACGCCTTAAGCAAGATGACATGATGTAGAGGGATAATCTCAAACCAATGATGAAAACCCCATCTTATTACCCTTAATGGCAACAACACAATGCGTGCCTCGCTACCTCTTCTGTCACTGGGTGAGGTCACCGCACGGTATGAACCCAAAACCAAGCAGTTCTCCCATTGCAAGAATCATAGATCTAGTTGGCCAAACAAAACCCACAACTCGAAGAGAATTACAAGGATATGAAATCATGCACAAGAGAGATCATAAGAAACTCAAATAAGATTCATAGATAATCTTATCATAAATCCACAATTCATCGAATCTCGACAAACACACCACAAAAGAGGATTACATCGGATAGATCTCCATGAAGATCATGGAGAAATTTGTATTGAAGATCCAAGAGAGAGAAGAAGCCATCTAGCTACTAGCTATGGACCCGTAGGTCTATGGTGAACTACTCACGCATCATCGGAGAGGTCATGGTGTTGATGAAGAAGCCCTCCGTGTCCGAATCCCCCCTCCGGCAGGGCACCAGAACGTGCCCCAGATGGGATCTTGCGGAGACAGAAGCTTGCGGTGGCGGAAAAGTATTTTCGATGATCTCCTGATTGTTTCTGGGATTTTGGGGAATATATAGGCACAAAACCTAGGGCAGAGGAGGTCCAGGGGGCCCACAAGCCCGTGAGGCCCGGCCTCCCCCCTGGCCGGGGCTGGGGGGCTTGTGGGGTCCCTGGGGACCCCCTGCCTTGGTTCTCAAGTCTCCCGATTTTCTTCTGTTTCGGAAAAAATATTTTCGGGGATTTTATTCCGTTTGGACTCCGTTTCAAATCTTCCTCTGAAAAGGGTCAAAAACATGGAAAAAACAGGAACTCGCACTTGGCACTTAGTTAATATGTTAGTCCCAAAAAAGATATAAAAGGCATATAAAACATCCAAAGTTTGACAAGATAATAGCATGAAACCATCGAAAATTATAGATACGTTGGAGACGTATCAAGCATCCCCAAGCTTAACTCCTGCTCGTCCTCGAGTAGGGAAGTGATAAAGACTGAATTTTTGATGTTGAATGCTACCAAGCATAGTTGTCCTTTGCAACTTCTTTCATGTGACATGAATGTTCAGATCCATAGGATTCAAAACAATAGTTTGCTATTGACATGAAAACAATAATACTTCAAGCAAACTAGCAAGGTAATCATGAACTTTCAAAATAACGAGGCCAAAGAAAGTTATCCCTACAAAATCATATAGTCTGGCTATGCTCCATCATTCTCGCACAACTAATGTAAATCATGCACAACCCCGGTATTGGCCAAGTAATTGTTTTCACACTCTTACTTTCTCAAACCTTTTATAACTATCACGCAATACATGAGCGTGAGACATGGATATAGCACTATAGGTGGAATAGAGTGTGGTGGTGGTTGTGAGACAAAAAGGAGGAGATGGTCACATTGACTCGGCGTATCAAAAGGCTACGGAGTTGCCCATTAATAGATATCAATGTGAATGAGTAGGGATTGCCATACAAGGGATGCACTAGAGCCATAAGTATGTGAAAGCTCAAAAGGAGAACTAGTGGGTGTGCATCCAACTTGCTTGATCACAAAGACCTAGGGCACTTTGAGGAAGCCCATCATTGTAATATACAAGCCAAGATATATAATGAAGATTCCCACTCGCATATGGTAGTGACAAAGCAAGAAGCTCTCAATCATGAACAACATGGTGCTACTATGAAGCACAAGTGTGGAAAAAGATAGTAGCATTGTCCCTTCTCTCTTTTTCTCTTTTTTTTATTTGGGCTCTTGGGCCTCTTTTTTTCTTTTCTCTTTTTTTTATTTGGGCTCTTTGGCCTCTTTTTTTATTTCCTCACATGGGACAATGCTCTAATAATGATGATCATGACACTTTTATTTACTCACAGCTCAAAGCTCAAAATGATGATGACTCTATAGGAAATGCCTTCGGTAGTGTACCGGGATGTGCAACGATCTAGCTTGGCGTATGACGTTGAAACATCTTGCTAGCTATCTTACGATCATGCAATGGGAATATGAGAGTGACGACACAAGTCATGAGACAGAACGGTGGGAGTTGCATGGCAATATATCTCGGAATGGCTATGAAAATGCCATAGTATGTAGGTATGGTGGCTGTTTTGAGGAAGGCATATGGTGGGTTTGTGTATCGGCGAGAATTGCGCGGCACTAGAGAGGCTAGAAATGGTGGAAGGTGAAAGTGCATCTATACCATGGACTCACATTAGTCATGAAGAACTCACATACTTGTTGCGAAAGTTTTTATTACTAATCCAAGGTGCTAAATGCATACTCCTAGGGGAAGGGTTGGTAGGTGTTAACCATCGCGCGATCCCGACCTCAACACAAAGGATGACAATCAACAGATCAATTATGCTCTGACTTCCTAACATAGTGGTTCACCATACGTGCATGCTACAGGAATCACTAACTTCAACACAAGTATTTCTAGATTCACAACACCCTACTAACATAACTCTTAATATTACCAAATCCACGTCTCAAAACTAATTGAGAGGAATCAAGACTTCTCTTTCTACTCAATGCACATGAAGAAGGAGGTTTTTGTATCCTCTTTGGATACCTATCACCTTTGGGACTACTTTCATAGCATAAGCCAACTACCAAGTCATGCACCGCCGTGCTCTAAAAGATCTAAGTGAAGCACATAGAGCAAAATCATCTACCTCAAAAGATCTAAGTGAAGCACGATGAGCATTCTAGCAAAATCACGATGAGTGCATGTCTCTCTCTAAAGGTGTGCAGCAAGGATGATTGTGACACAACAAAAAGAAAAGACTCCTAAGATACAAGACGCTCCAAGCAAAACACATATCATGTGGTGAATAAAAATATAGCTCCAAGTAATGTTACCGATGGATTTAAGATGAAAGAGGGGATGCCTTCCCGGGGCATCCCCAAGCTTAGGCTTTTTGGTGTCCTTGAATTTGTCTAGGGATGCCTTGGGAATCCCCAACCTTGAGCTCTTTCCACTCCTTATCTCTTTGTCCATGAGAGCGTCACACAAAACTTGAAAACTTCACAACAAAAAACTTAAACACAAACTCATGACAACATTAGCACAAGAAAACAAACTACCACCACTTTAGGTAGTGTAGAAATCTTGATTTCTATTTATATTGGTGTTGGGCTACTGTATTCTCACTTTTCCATGGCTAGTACCCCACGATACTATCCATAGTTTCATCAAAACAAGCAACCAACTCAACAAAAACAGAATCTGTTAAAAACAGACCAGTGTATAGCAATCTGTATACTTCGTATACTTCTGGTACCTCAAAAATTCTGAACAATTACGACTGCCTGGGCAAAAGGCATATCAACCAGCAGCAAAAAGAATCAACTCAAAATCTCTTTCTGAATAAAAATGAAAAATCATCTCGTGAGGGAAAAGTTTCTGTCTTTTTCCAGTAGGATTAAACAACCCTCACAAAGACTAGTCATAAAGGTTTTGCTTGGCTCAAACACAAAAAGAAACACAAAAAACACAATCACAACAGAATTATGATGGTGTGGACGCAACAAAATAGAAAGAAAAAGATAAATTCATTGGGTTGCCTCCCAACAAGCGCTATTTTTTAACGCCCTTAGATAGGCATTAGGCGATAGAATCACGTATCGCCGTCTTTGGTGCTCAAACCATAAGTGGCGTGATCACTTATCATCTTAAGGTTTTAATCTTTCTTGCTAGATGATTCACCACTATTTTTGGGAACAAAAACAGGCTTGGTGACCTTATTGTGGGCAAAAATTGGAGTATTCTGCACAGCGGCAAAAGCGGAACCCAAGTTGGTTATAACATCCTCTAGTTTGCCAATCCTAGCGGAATCATGACCTAGTTTTTCGTTAACTGTGGGTTCCTTCTCCTTTAAATTTTTCAAAACCATTCCTACCTTGGATCTGTACTGAGTGATTTTATTGTGGATCTTTTTATCCAAATTCTCAATAAGCTCGATCGTAGCAACTTTATTTTCAATGACATCCAGCCCCGCATCACATGTTCCACAGTTAAGGTAATTCCATTAACCATGAGTGGGGGGTGAGCCTACCAAATTTATTACAGCTCCGTAAGAATCAACGGTATGGCGACCCAAGAAATTTCCACCTACGATGGTGTCAAGAATATACCTATTCCAAGGAGAAACACCCACATAAAAACTGCGAAGCAGGACGGTAGTGGATTGCTTATGAGTAGATCTACTCTGAACATTGCAAATCCTATACCAAGCGTCCTTTAAGTTTTCTTCCTCAATTTGTTCGAAATTGAGAAATTCTCTCTCGGGAGTATCGTTCGAAGTGGTGGATCTATCCATGAGGACAGGTAGACTATCCCACACAGACGAGCAGAAAACAAGTGAGAGAAAAGGGCAAACGAAAAGGCGAACGAAAAAGGCAAATATTTGTGAAGTGGGGGAGAGGAAAACGAGAGGCAACTGGCAAACAAAGTAAATGAAAGAGATGAGTTTGCGACACTTACTTGGATGAGTTCTTGACTTGATCCTCCCCGGCAACGGCACCAGAAATTCTTCTGCTACGGCAACAAAAGTCCTTCCCCGGCAATGGTACCAGAAATCCTTATGTCGTCTCTTGAGCTTGCGTTGGTTTTTCCCTTGAAGAGGAAAGGGTGATGCAACACAGGAGCAGAAAGTATTTCCCTCAGTTTGAAAACCAAGGTACCAATCCAGTAGGAGAATCTCGTCAAGTCCAGAGTACCTGCACAAACACAAAAGAGCTTGCACCCAACACTATAAAGGGGTTGTCAATCCCTTCAAGATTGATTGCAAAGTGAGATCTGAAGGCGGAAAGTGCAAGGAAGTAAAGTAAGGCTGAAAACATGGTGTGGAGTAGACCCGGGGGCCATAGAGTTCACTAGAGGCTTCTCTCAAAATAGCAAGTATTACGGTGGGTGAACAAATTACTGTCGAGCAATTGATAGAACCGCGCAAAGTCATGACGATATCTAAGGCAATGATCATACATATAGGCATCACGTCCGAGACAAGTAGACCGATACTTTCTGCATCTACTACTATTACTCCACACATCGACTGCTATCCAGCATGCATCTAGTGTATTGAGTTCATGAAGAACAGAGTAACGCCTTAAGCAAGATGACATGATGTAGAGGGATAATCTCAAACCATTGATGAAAACCCCATGTTTTTACCCTTGATAGCAACAACATGATGCGTGCCTCGCTACCCCTTCTGTCACTGGGTTAGGTCACCGCACGGTATGATCCCAAAACCAAGCACTTCTCCCATTGCAAGAATCATAGATCTAGTTGGCCAAACAAAACCCACAACTCGAAGAGAATTACAAGGATATGAAATCATGCACAAGAGAGATTAGAAGAAACTCAAATAAGATTCATAGATAATCTGGTCATAAATCCACAATTCGTCGAATCTGGACAAACACGCCACAAAAGAAGATTACATCGGATAGATCTCCATGAAGATCATGGGGAACTTTGTATTCAAGATCCAAGAGAGGGAAGAAGCCATCTAGCTACTAGCTATGGATCCGTAGGTCTATGGTGAACTACTCACGCATTAACGGAGAGGTCATGGTGTTGATGAAGAAGCCCTCCGTGTCCGAATCCCCCCTCCGGCAGGGCACCAGAACGTGCCCCAGAAGGGATCTTGCGGAGACAGAAGCTTGCGGCGGCGGAAAAGTATTTTCGATGATCTCTTGATTTTTTCTGGGATTTTAGGGAATATATAGGCGCAAAACCTAGGGAAGAGGAAGTCTAGGGGGCCCACAAGCCCGTGAGGCCCGGCCTCCCCCCCTGGCCGGGGCTAGGGGCTTGTGGGGTCCCTAGGGACCCCCTGCCTTGGTTCTCAAGTCTCCCGATCTTCTTCTGTTTCGGAAAAAATCTTTTCGGGCATTTTATTCCGTTTGGACTCCGTTTCAAATGTTCCTATGAAAAGGGTCAAAAACACGGAAAAAACAGGAACTGGCACTTGGCACTGAGTTAATAAGTTAGTCCCAAAAAAGATATAAAAGGCATATAAAACATCCAAAGTTTTACAACATAATAGCATGAAACCATAAAAAATTATAGATATGTTGGAGACGTATCAGGGGGGCTAATAGTTTGTGCTTCCCTCGTGGCCCTCCCAACTCCGTTCATTGGCTTATAAATTCTCATGTACCCTAAAAACAGCAGAGGGAGTCTTGAAACACTTTTTACGCCACTTCAAGTCTCTGTTCTGACAGGAGGCCATTTGGAGCTCCGTTCTGATACCCTGGCGGAGGGGGGATCGATCACGGAGGGCCACTTCGTCAACCTTGCTGCCCTCATGATGATGTGTGAGTAGTTCACCACAGACCTATGTGTAACGCCCCAAACACACCCGCCGACGATCGTTACTCCTGGCGGGATCTAGACTGGCCCCACATATCAATACTAGTCTTTTCTTCACACTTTGTCCTCACTCATGCGCACCCGGGATCAACTTCCGGGTCGGTCACCCATCCTAGAACTACTCCAAGCCGAGCAAGCTTAACCTGGAAGTTATGTTCGAATGGGCTCCCGGAAAAGAAGTAATTCCTTATTGATATGAGTAGTCTATCATCCCTAATAAGCAAGGCTATCACACTATGGGTCCAAAGTTAGTACCTATATGGCAATCTCTCTCTTTGATCTTCCATACAATGATCATCACATCTTCGCTTTGATCCATATGATGTAATTCCTTTTGTGCGGTGCATTTGTTTGGATCCGATGAATTGTGGGTTTATGTTCAGATCATTCATGATAAATATTTGAGTCACCTCTTAGTACTTATATGATTCTTATGTGCATGATTATGATAGCTTCGTAATTCTCTCCGGTCTATTGAAATAGTTTGGCCAACTAGATTGATATTTCTTCGGTGAGAGAGGTGCGTTGTGTAGGTTCAACCTGGTGAATTTCTATATCCCACTGCTAGAAGGGGACAAGATGCGTCTTTGGGTTGCTGCTACTAAGGATACAACGATGGGGTTTATTCATATTGCTTGAGTTTACTTTGTCTACATATTTCATCTTACTCCATGCATTACTTCATTCGCCATGCACTTAATACGTAGAGTGGCAAGCATAGAAGCGTTCTTGAAGTGAAGTAATAGTAATAGGTGCAGGCAAGAGTCGGCCTCTTTATTTATGGATGTGATGTTGGGGAACGTCGCATGGGAAACAAAAATTTTCCTACGCGCACGAAGACCTATCATGGTGATGTCCATCTACGAGAGGGGATGAGTGATCTACGTACCCTTGTAGACCGTACAGCAGAAGCGTTAGAGAACGCGGTTGATTTAGTGGAACGTCCTCACGTCCCTCAATCCGCCCCGCAAACAATCCCGCGATCAGTCCCACGATCTAGTACCGAACGGACGGCACCTCCGCGTTCAGCACACGTACAGCTCGACGATGATCTCGGCCTTCTTGATCCAGCAAGAGAGACGGAGAGGTAGAAGAGTTCTCCGGCAGCGTGACGGCGCTCCGGAGGTTGGTGATGACCTTGTCTCAGCAGGGCTCCGCCCGAGCTCCGCAGAAACGCGATCTAGAGGAAAAACCGTGGAGGTATGTGGTCGGGCTGCCGTGGAAAAGTCATCTCAAATCAGCCCTAATTGCTCCATATATATAGGAGGAGGGAGGGGGCCTTGCCTTGGGGTCCAAGGACCCCCCAAGGAGTCGGCCGAGCCAAGGGGGGGAGGACTCCCCCCCCAAACCGAGTTGGACTTGGTTTGGTGGGAGGAGTCCCCTTCCCTTCCCACCTCCTTCCTTTTTTTTCTTTCCTCTTGATTTTTCTTCTCTTGGCGCATTGGGAACTTGTGGGCTATCCCACCAGCCCACTAAGGGCTGGTGTGGCTCCCCCAATGCCTATGGGCTTCCCCGGGGTGGGTTGCCCCCCCGGTGAACTCCCGGAACCCATTCGTCATTCCCTGTACATTCCCGGTAACTCTGAAAACCTTTCGGTAATCAAATGAGGTCATCCTATATATCAATCTTCGTTTCCGGACCATTCCGGAAACCCTCGTGACGTCCGTGATCTCATCCGGTACTCCGCACAACATTCGGTAACCAACCATATAACTCAAATACGCATAAAACAACGTCGAACCTTAAGTGTGCAGTCCCTGCGGGTTCGAGAACTATGTAGACATGACCCGAGAGACTCCTCGGTCAATATCCAATAGCGGGACCTGGATGCCCATATTGGATCCTACATATTCTACGAAGATCTTATCGTTTGAACCTCAGTGCCAAGGATTCGTATAATCCCGTATGTCATTCCCTTTGTCCTTCGGTATGTTACTTGCCCGAGATTCGATCGTCAGTATCCGCATACCTATTTCAATCTCGTTTACCGGCAAGTCTCTTTACTCGTTCCGTAATACAAGATCCCGCAACTTACACTAAGTTACATTGCTTGCAAGGCTTGTGTGTGATGTTGTATTACCGAGTGGGCCCCGAGATACCTCTCCGTCACACGGAGTGACAAATCCCAGTCTTGATCCATACTAGCTCAACTAACACCTTCGGAGATACCTGTAGAGCATCTTTATAGTCACCCAGTTACGTTGCGACGTTTGATACACACAAAGCATTCCTCCGGTGTCAGTGAGTTATATGATCTCATGGTCATAGGAATAAATACTTGACACGCAGAAAACAATAGCAACAAAATGACACGATCAACATGCTACGTCTATTAGTTTGGGTCTAGTCCATCACGTGATTCTCCCAATGACGTGATCCAGTTATCAAGCAACAACACCTTGTTCATAATCAGAAGACACTGACTATCATTGATCAATTGGCTAGCCAACTAGAGGCATGCTAGGGACGGTGTTTTGTCTATGTATCCACACATGTAAATGAGTCTTCATTCAATACAATTATAGCATGGATAATAAACTATTATCTTGATACAGGAATTATAATAATAACTATATTTACTATTGCCTCTAGGGCATAATTCCAACATGTGATGCCTATATACACGTGATCATTGCCGTGAATATCACATAACTATCTACTTTTCCGTCCATTGCCCAACAATTATTTGTTTACCCAACGTATGCTATTTTTCCATGAGAGATGCCATTAAGGAAAGCTATGCCCCCCGGGTCCATTCACGACATATCGATAAAACATTCATTACCTTGCTAACATTTACTTGTTTTTATTTTATCTTGCTATCTACAATTATCTACATACCTCACTTTCTTGCAAATAACAAGACAAAAGGATTGACAACCCTCTTGCCCGTGTTGGGTGCGATTTGTTTGTTCTTTTGTGTGCAGCCGCTAAAGACGGTTGTGATTGATATTCCTATTGGTTCGATAATCCTTGGTTTCATAACTGAAGGAAATACTTACCCAATTTGTGTTGCGATAACCTGTTCCTTTTGATGGAAAACCCAACCAAGATCACGAGTATGAGGAAGGATTTCTCGGGCCGTTGCCTGGGAATATCATCACCAACTACCAAGTAACTCCACACAAAATTTCATTCACTTGTTCCTATTTTTATTTGCTGGTATATTTAGTTTATCTCATAAAAAATTAAAATAAAAAAATATTTATCTTTGCTTGCTTACCTTGTCACTAGATTGCATCTTCACTTTCTAGTTTGTTTGAAAAGTTGCTATCATGTCTGAGTTTGAAGTTAGTAGTGCTTCCGCCTCTAGTGCGCAAACACTTGATTTGCCAACTTCACCTTGCAATGAGAATGCTAAGACAAATTTCGACGAAGTTGCTAATGAAAAACTTGATAATATTGTAAATGACGCTCTATTGCACATAAGCCTTTTTATATCCTCCTCAAAACAGCCACCATACCTACCTATCATGGAATTTCCATAGCCATTCCGAGATATATTGCCATGCAAATGCCATCGTCACATCACATGACTAGTTCCTACATTAGCATAATGCTTTGCTTGATCATATAGAGGCGACACAGTATTTGTTGCAAATCCACCGTTCATCATGTTTTTGATACATGTCATGCTAGATCTTTGCACATCCTCGTACACTCCTAGAGGCATTCATTCAGAGCCATATCATCCTATCAGTTTTCATGATGAGTTGTAAGCAAATAAATGTGTGATGATCATCATTATTAGAGCATTGTCCCAGTGAGGAAATAAAAAATGGGGGAGGCCAAATGATCCCACCATAATAAAAAATGAGAGAAAAAGAGAGAAGGGACTTTGCTACTATCCTTTATCACACTTTTGCCTCAAAGTATCACCTTGTTCCACATATAGAGAGTCTCATGTTATATCATTCATATGCTAGTGGGAATCACTTTTTCATAAACTTGGTTTGTATATTCCGATGGTGGGCATCCTCAAATGCCCGAGGTCTTCATGAGCAAGCAAGTTGGATGCACACCCCACTTAGCTTTAGTGGAGCTTTAATACACTAATAGCTCTAGTGTTATAATGGCTTAAGTGATGTCACACGTACAAGTACAAATGGAAGGTCCCGCCAATGAGGCAGCAACTGCTCCTATATTAGCCGATCTATTTAAATGAGAAAAGGAAAATTACATCCGTATGAGCACCAAGGAAGGCTACTCGAATCATAACCCCATCGAATGGGTGAGTATAACCTTATTTTCATAATTCAGATTTTCTTTTATAGTAGTTTTGGCTAATTGAACCCTTGAAATTCTTCGGACAGGACTATAGGCACTGGATAGAGAATGTTAACTGCTCTCCTCCACAACCGGAGAACTATGCCCGGGACGACGATCTGAGATTTCATGACAATCCCGATACGTCAATCATATTTGAGGATGAGGTCTTTTTCCATGCAAGCATTGACGGCTCATAGGGTGCTCTTATAGCCAACCATCCTGTGATACCCCCTTCCTCAATTTGGGGTAAAAAGAAGGCCCTTCCCAAAAAGGGCGCCCATTGCCCGCTACGCTGACTCCCACTCCAAAAGGTCGTTGCTCCACGCGCCGAACTCCTGCTAGTACGGCGCCAGTCGAACCCGTGCCCAAGAACGAGGGCCTATAAACGTGGATCATCCACAGGGACTACTTCAAACGCACCCTTTGCCAAGTGGTGATGAATTTACAGTTATAATTTAGGTGTGGTTGATGACCACTTGTGGGTATTCACACTTGTTGCGGAATTTTGTAGGAACCAAACACAACCACCTCCGTCCGAAGACGTCGAGAGGGTTTAGGGTAGTGACCCCAGGCCAGTGCATACCCCAATAGTGGGACATAATGCAGAGGTTTCTGCTGCAAACCAACTTCCATAGGATCCCTAGGAGGTTCTGGTTACTAATTCCTAAGTTGAAAGCATGATGAATCATCGTTGCTGGAACGAGTCAATACACCACTCTGAGTTTTCCGAACATGATCATGATAATCCCCAAGTGCAAGGAATCATCATAGATATTTCCAAAGATAGAAGTGGTAAGTATGGAATTTTGAACCCACAAGGAGCTAAAGGTAAAATCAATATTCTCTCAAGTCTTATCTTCCACTAATAAAACTCTACATACACCAAACATTTGCTTCTATCTAGTAACAAGACATAGAACCGCATTGTGGGTATAGAGAGGATAGCTTTGCATGATATTAACAAAAATATGAAAATAGTCGTTGACTAAATAAAGTTAGAATATAGTACAATATATTACACATAGCGAGTGTGGAATAATGATGGTATGGTGTGCGGAATCATCCTAGCAATTAATAACAAGATCGATAATCATTCTTGCAATTATATATGGGGAGAGGCATGAGCTAACATGCTTTCTGTATTTGGATCACGTGAACTTATGATTGGATCTATTGCAAGCATCCGCAACTACTAGAAATTGTTAAGGTAAACCCAACCATAGCATTAAACATCAAGTCCCCTTTACTCCCATACGCAAACAACCCCCTTACTCAGGTGTATGCTTCTATCACTCTTGACACCCACTATAAGCGAAGCATGAACATATTGCAACAACCTCCTGTGTGAATCCTTCACGTGTGCGCCTCACGGAAGGCACCTTAGGACAAAACCAAAATAAAACATACACTCAAACCAATCTAGATCATCAATCAACCCAAAGGACAACATAGATCTACTCAAACAGCATAGGATGGCAACACATCATTGATTAGTAATATGTGCCATGAAAAACCATGTTCAAGTAGGGGATTACAGTGGGGTGCACGAGAGTGGACCGCTGAGAAGAGATCAGGAATGTGATGAAGATGGTGATGTTGATGAAGATGATAACCACGTCCCATGGCTGCCCCGACGACATTCCGACGCTACTGGAAGAGAGGGGGAGAGAGTCTACCCCTTAGGATTCCTCCTGCATGGCCTCTCCCCATCTAGGGAGAGGTTCTCCTTGTGGTCCTTGGCCGCCATCGCCCTCGAAGGGGCGAGAGCCCATCCGAGATTGGATCTCTCTCTCTGTTTCTCTCATGTTTTTGCTCCTATTTTCTAGCCTTTCACTCTTTCTTAAATATCCGGAGATGCGTAACTCCGATCGGGCTGAAATTTTGAGGGGATTTTTATCTGAAGAGTATATTTCTCGAGGTGATAGAAGGACCCCAATAGACTTAAGGGGTGGCCCCAAGACATGCAGGTGCGGCCACCCCCTGGTCGCGCACCGTTGCCTTGGGATAGCCTCAGGCATCGTGTGGCGTTGATTCTTCTTCCCAAAATTCACATATATTTCAAAAAAATCTCCGTAATTTTTTATCGCATTTTGACTCCATCTGATTGGGAATATATGCAAAACAAAACACACACAAAAACATGAACTCACACTAGGCACTAGATAAGTAAGTTAGTCCCAAAAATAATATAAAATGTTGCCAAAAGTATATAAAGTTGTAGAACATTAGCATGAATACTTCATAAAGTATTGATATGTTGAAGACATTTCAACATCCCCAAACTTAATTCCTGCTCGTCCTCGAGTAGGTAAATGACAAAAGAAATAATTTATGAAGTGTAAATGCTAGCATAGTATATATGTTTGATAAATGTTAATACCAATCACTTTTTCTATCATCATAAAACAACAACTATTTTCTCATAGAACTTCTCATGATCAAGTAACAAGCTATTCATATGTTAAAGTATAGACCAGAAACTTTCTTGAAAACTAGCAAACTATGTTCTCAGTCATCAAACAATTACAATTCATGCTATTTTCAGGAAGGGTCTATGTAAGAGATTTGATTTAGCAAATTCCACATACCCAAATATCATTTAGTCTTCCATGATTGCTGACACTCAAGGCATATTTTAAGAAAAAGCAGTTTCAATTAAACACATAGGAAGACAGGCGCTTAATGTTCCACCTCCCAACTTATTTATCTCAGGGATAATGTCAACAGTAATGAATTATGATCACCGATATCCAACTCAATATATGTGGTTGGATGTTTCCCCACCACATGATGCTTGCCAACTAATAGATTGAGGTTGGAATAAGAAGTGACTCGAAAAGAAAAGTAAGTAACACGACAGTAAATAGATTGTCCCTTCGAAGAGGGAAGCAGGGATTTGCAGAGGTGCTATAGCTCATTGTTTAAAACAGAGATGAATATGTAATTTTGGGTGGTGCGTCTTTCATGTCAACGTCACAATGAAGTTTAAAATATCTTCCATGCTAAACAAATCATTGGCGGTTCGCAAACAGTATTGAAATTTTACTACCCCTTGATCATTCAATCACATTCCATGGCTAGCCATATCCACGGGTGCCCTCGAGACAATCAACTTTCTAGGGGCGGTTCTTGTTTATTTATTTTTTGTATTATGCATGACTGGTCATCCTTTTTACCAGCCCCTCTCGTGCAATTACAAGTGAATAAACACTCATCATTAGAATAACTCGCTTAGCATAGAAAATAATGGCCACCCCGTGGCTCCATGAGCCGTACGAGCACATAAAACGGATTTTATTTGAAGGTTTTAGAGGTGGCATGATGACCAACAAGTATTGCTGTCAATTGTAGTCCTTTCTATAAGTAAGAGTGTCGAACCCAATGAGGAGCAGAAGGAAATGACAAGCAGTTTTCAGCAAGGTAATTTCTGCAAGCACTGAAATAGTGGTAACAACTTGTTTGATAGCAAGATAATTGTAACAAGTGACAAGTAGCAATAGTAAAAATAGGTGCATCAAGGTAGCCCAATCATTTTGTGATAAAGGACAGGACAAAACAATTTCTAATAATAGTCAAAGCGTTCTTGAGGGCACACGTGAATTTCATCTAGTCACTTTCGTCATGTTGGGTTAATTGGTGTTTGGTATTTTGATAATTTGATATGTGGATCGACTGGTGCTTGCGTACTGTTCTTACTTTAACAAACCTCTCACTTATGATTAAACCTCCTGCAAGCATCTGTAACTACGAGATAAGTATTAAGAATAAATCGTAACCATAGCATTAAACATAGGGATCCAAACCAGCCCCTTACGAAGTATTGCATAGACTGAGGTTTAAGTTTCTGTCACTCTCGCAACCCACCCTCTAATTACTACTCCACAATGCACCTTAGGCCCAAAATATATTTAAGTGTTATGTAGTCTATGTTCACATAACACCACTAAGGGAATCAAAACATTCATATCATCAAAATATCAAAAGAATATGAAATTCACATGACTACTTGCAACATGATTTATCCCGTGGCCTCAACAACAAAATTAACTACTCACAAGTGATAAAGATGTTCATGATCATAGAGGTATTATATAGCATAATTAATCTGAACATATGATCTTCCACCAAATAAACCATAAAGCATCAACTACGAGATGTAATGAACACTACTAGACACACCCAAGGTACAAATCCCTGGTTCCGGTAGAAGATTGAGTACAAGAGATGAACTGGGGGTTTGACAGGAGATGGGGCCGGTGAAGATTTTGAATAAGAATGGCTTCCCAAAAATGAGAGGGTTGTTGGTGATGACAATGGCCTTCATTTCCCCCTCCGGAAGGGAAGTTCCTTCGGCGAAATTCCTCCGCCGGAGGACAAAAGTGCTCCTGCCCAGGTTCCGCCTCGAGACGGCGGCGCTTCATATCGAAAGTCCTCTCCTTAATTTTTCTAGGTCGAAGGAGAATTTATACCATAATATGGGCACCAGAGGTGGGCCAGGTGGCCCACTAGACATCAGGTCGTGCCACGGGTGCCTAGCACGCCCTGGTGTCTAGTGGACCCCTCCGACACTTCTTCGTTCTAGTATTTTTTATTTATTATAAAATAAACCTTTGTAATTTTTTAGCTCAATTGGAGATGTGCAGAATAGGTATCTCTGACGTAGGTTTTTCAGGTCCAAAATTCCATCTGCCGGTATTCTCCCACTTGATGTAAACCTTGCATATTATGAGAGAATGGCATTAAAATTACTCCACCAAGTTGTAAAATGCATAAAAATAATATAAATAACAGTAAAAAAACATCAACTCACTGAAGCTTAGAACTCGCTTTTCCTCAAGCGATTGCTAATAACAAAAATCGTGACCACATGCTTTGAGAGAGAGGTGTCGATAAAAACAAAATACGGACATAGAAGCATCATGCTTATTACTATAACAACAAATGACACTTTATTAAATACTTGCATCACAACATTTTCATCATATAACTTTTATCGTAAAGGCTTCTTATAAACAAGTAGCAATTCATCGCAACAATGAAGTATGAGGCATAAACTCTATTGAAAACTAACAAACTATGTTCTCAGTCAACTTTGCAACTCAATTCATCATATCTTCAAGAAGGGTCACATATCGGAGCTTTTAAGCAAGTCTACATACTCAACCATCATTTAGTCTTCTATGATTTCTAACACTCACCGCATACATATGAGCAAAAGGTTTCAACCGGACACAAAGATAGATAGGGGCTTATAGTGTTGCCTCCCAATGTATTCACCTCGTGGGTGATGTCAACATTCAGCTGGACAAAAGTGATATGAGGTGTGCTTCGGTACCCCCCCAGAAAACGTACAAAGGAGAATGTATACCCACCTCGTATTGTACACTACAGGCCACCGTACGTATGCAATACGAGGTGGGTATACGTATGGTTGCTTGTAGTGTACAATAGTGTACAATACGAGGTGGGATTATGTTTTCCCTTGTATGTTTTGTGGGGGGTGCTCTAAAGAAAAAGTGATATATGTTTAGATATTTCCCCACAACATGATGCTTGCCAAATAGAAGATAAAGGAAGTAGAGGAAAATACTTTGACTCTTGCATAAAGATAAAAGATAGGCCCTTTACAGAGTGAAGCAGAGCTTTTCATGTGCTTTTTGGTTGTATGCTAAATCTCTTAGTGCAAAGGAACGTTTTGATATATTGACCCTTCTGATGGCAACATTTATTATGCAGTCCATTGCTTTTATTATTTCCATCACAAGTTTGTACAATGCTTAATTCCCTTACTCTAAATGATCAAACATGTTTGGAAGAAAATTTGATTGCTTTGTGTACCGATGACAACTTACTTGAAAGATCTTACTCAATCCATATGTAGGTATGGTGGACTCTTGAAACATAGGTTTCGGTTTAAGGTTTTGAATACACTAGTATCTCTACTTAGTGACGATTTTTTGGCTAGCAAATGTATTGGGCAAGCACCACATGTTAGAGGATCTATAACAATATAACTTCTATGTGAATGTGACCAAGCATAAATCATTACGTTGTCTTCCTTGTCCAATGTCAACATTTTTGGCATATTATAATTGATGGGGGCTCATAATCACAAAAGATGTCAAGGATAGTGTATTTGCATGTAAATCTTCCCTTTCCTTATTAATTCTTTCAAGTGTTGCATCATCGACCAATGCTATGTTTGTCACCCTCTAACAAATTTTACCACTTATACTTTTCTTAATGTGATGTCACTACTTACTACTCCCTCCGTCCGGAAATACTTGTCGTAGGAATGGATGTATCTAGATGTATTTTAGTTCTAGATACATCCATTTATATCATTTTTGTGACAAGTAATTCCGGACGGAGGGAGTATAAGGTCGACATATGATCTTTTTCATTATTTACCTTTATTTTGATTGCAACAAGAAAGTAAAGAAGAAATACTCAAACTAAACTTTATTATATAACTCTTACTTGATTACATAGATAGATAGATCATGAAACTACCACTCAAAGGAAAAAAGATTGAACTAAACTTTTATTTGGCTAAATCACGTAATAACTAAAGATCAAACTAAGATGGATAAAGATAAAGAAGGGTGATGGTGATACGATACCGGGGCGCCTCCCCCAAACTCGGCACAAGACAAGGGGAGTGCCCATACCTGTGTACTCAAGTCTCCTTCTTTGATGGTGTAGATGATGTGATAGCTTCGAACTTGTCCTCCGGCTTCCATGGAAGTGGCTCACCATTATAAGAAGAGACACGAGTCTCCATAGTCCTGCAACTAGCAACTAAACTCATACCTTTAAACCTTTCTTCATACTCAAAGATTTGGTTTTGAAGATCAAAGCCTTGGCCTTGCAGAAAATTTATTTGATCGTCGATGGTGAAGACGATATCCTCCAAGGGCTTGCCATCCACATTTAGATCATGGGTGAATTCCGTGATCATGGCATGGTTGGCACTGAGTCCATGCTCCACCATGCCTTGGCACCTGAATACCTCCTATTCCACCGCCTCGACCTAGCTTCCATGGTTCCCATCTTCTTTAACCCTTGAACATCCCGGATGTGAAGCACCCCATAACGCATCTCAATGGTTTGAGGGTGCTTCCTCCCCTCCGGTAAGTAGGGGTTGATGTCCTTCTCGAAGAACTGGTCCTTGAAGAAGCTTGATGAGGCAATAGTAATCTAGACTTGTCAGAAAAACAACACGAAACAAGAACAGAGGATTTCTTCGTCCTACTGGGGTCAAATGATTGGGAGATATATATATAGGCTTTTTATACAAGGGAATATGTATTCCACAAGAAAACGGAGCCAAGAAGGTACCCTAGGGGCCCACTAGACATTAGGTCGCGCCAGGGGGCCTTGCGCACCCTGGTGTCTAGTGGACACCTCGGTTGCCTTCCCGCGTGTTTCTTAGTTTCCTAAGTTTTATAAAATTCCAAAAATTCTAGAAAATATTTTTGCAGATTGTTCTGAGCCCGTTTACTTACCGTATCACATACCTCTTCCTTTTAAGGGTTCTGGAGTGTTCTCAAAGGTCTCCCTAATGTGCTCCTCCGTGACATGGTTTGGATAATATTTGTTTCAACATTAGTTGGTCTACCTCAGATATAATGCTTTACTCTTTGTCCATTGACCACCTTCGGGTTAGTGCCTTCAGGATTATTGATCTTAATATCTCCAGACCGATAAACTTCTTCAATTATATATGGTCCTTCCCATTTGGATAGAAGTTTTCCTACAAAGAATCTAAGACGAGAATTGTACAATAGAACATATTCACAACCTTTGAATTCTCACTTTTGGATTCTTTTTTTATGCCATCTTTTAACTTTTTCTTTGAATAGTTTGGCATTTTCATAATCCTGGGTTCTCCATTCATCTAATGAGCTAATATCAAATAACTTCTTTTCACCAACAAGTTTGAAATAATAGTTAGGTTCTTTAATTGCCCAATAACCTTTATGTTCTAACTCAAGAGGTAAATGACATGCTTTTTCCCATAGAATATTTTATAAGGAGACATACCCATAGGATTTTTATAAGCTCTTCTATAGGCCTACAATGCATCATCTAATTTCTTTGACCAATTCTTTTGGGACCTATTGACAGTCTTCTGCAATATTAATTTTATTTCTCTATTGGTAAATTCTACTTGACCACTAGACTCAGGATGATAGGGAGATGCAATTCTATGGTTAACATCATATCTAGAAAGCAGCTTATGGAAAGCACCATGAATAAAATTTGAACCACCATCAGTCATTAAATATCTAGGTACTCCAAAACAAGAGAAAATAACTTCCTTAAGTATCGTAATAGAGATGTTATGATCAACACTATTGGTTGGAATAGCTTCTACCCATTTAGTGACATAATCAATTACAACCAAAATATTTGTATACCCATTGGAGGAAGGAAAATGTCCCGTATAATCAAATCCCCAAACATCAAATGGTTTAATAGCAAGTGAATAATTCATAGGCATTTCCTCATGTCTAATAATATTACCAATTCCTTGAAAAACTTATGAGCATCTTTGAAAAGATCAGGCCAATAAAATCCAGGCTGTAATACCTTGTGTGCAGTTCGATCTCCCGCATGGTGCCCTATATAAGCCTTGGAGTAACACTTCTGAAGGATTTGTTCCTATTCATGCTCAGGTATACAACATCTAATAATACCAACTAATCCATCTTTATAAAGATGTGGGTCATCTCAGAAGTAATGTCTTAAATCAAAGAAGTATTTTTTATTTTGTTGATATGTGAAACTAGGTGGTATGTATTTAGCAACAATGTAATTAGCATAATCAGCAAACCACAGTGTACTATGAGAAATATTGACCACAACTAGTTGTTCATCAGGAAAGCTATTATCAATAGGTAGTGGGTCATCAAGAACATTTTTTAACCTAGTCAAGTTATTAGCTACGGGGTTCTCACCTCCTTTCCTATAAATGATATGCAAAACAAATTCTTGTAGCAAGAGAATCCACCTAATAAGTCTAGGCTTATCATTTTATTTTCCATAAGATATTTTATAGAAGCATGATCACTGTGAACAATTTATCACAAGCATGTAGAACAGTGGTATCAGAGCTAGGTCTATGCGTAGATGACATCTCGAGTAGAACACAAAGAAGTTTGTGGGTGTTGATATTCAGATTGCTGCCCTCCTTAGTCTTTTCTTGATTTAATAGTATTGTTGGATGAAGCGGCCCGACCCAACATTACTCGTACGCTTATGAGAGACCGGTTTCATCGACTAACATGTGATACGTCCCAAACATATCTATAATTTCTGCTTGTTCCATGATCTTTTGGGTGACATTGTTATATGTTTTGCTACACTTTTATATCATTTTACACATATTTGGACTAACCTACTAACTTAGTGCACACAGTGCCAGTTCTTGTCTGTTGGTGTCTTTTTTGCAGGGGCATTTACCCAATTTTCCGAAGACAAAAAAAATCGAGAAAAATATATAAAAATCAGCGAAACAGAAGCTTCGGGATCACCGAAGGAGGGCCATAGGGGGCTAGGGGCCTCCCAGGAGGCCTGCTGGCGTGGCCAGGAATCAGGCCGCGCCAGAATGTCACCTGGGTGGGCCCCACCTCCCCCGGTGCCCTCCTTTGGCCTATATTTAGTGTTCCGTGAGTAAACCCTCACAGACTATGTGGAATCGTGAATTTCTCCATCGTTCCGCCGTCGCAGTGCTTCCAATATCGGGAGCGTCAGGAGACCTCTTCCCAGCACCCTGCCGGAGGGAGGATTGACCTTTGGGAGCTTCTCCACCACCATGGATGCCTCTCGGATGTGCCGTGAGTAGTTGCCCTTGGACCATGAGTCCATGACCAGTAGCTATGTGATGTCTTCTCTCCAATCTGGTGCTTCAATGGTTAGTCCTTGTGAGCTGCCCTACATGATAAAGGCATCTATGTCATTCTCTTCCTATTCTTGTGCTCGGTTTGTTGGGATCCTACGGATTATGAGATTATGTTCAGATTGTTATGAGTTATATATTTTATTATCCTTTTATATTATGTTCCTTAGTGATTCTTGCATGTTCTCCGTTGCTTTATATTGCTTTGGCCAAGTAGTAGATCGTAACTCCAAGAGGGAGCGTTATGCATGATTGTGGGTTTGGGCCCCCCTATGTCTAGCTTGAGTGACAGAAACATGAGACTAGGGGATGTGCTTGTTGCCAACAGGGCGAAAACAACGGTGCTTGTGACCAAGGTTGCAAGGATTGTTTACCTTATACATAGTTCGTTAATGCAGCTGTCCGTTGCTTTGAGTTTACACCTTGCGTGGGGCTCGCAACTTAATACCGAAGAGATGTTCTGGATAGATATCTGAAGGTGGATGATTAGTAAGTAGATGCTGATGAATAAACAGTCTACTTGTCTCGGCGTATTGCCCATTACTATTGAACCTCTAACTATCAAGGAGCATAATTAGCATTGTGGTGCGATCATAATTCTGTCAATTGCCCAACTGTGATTTGTTTACCCTAGCATAGTTGTTTATCGTCTTTTGGGAGAGAGACATCACTAGTGAACATCATGTGACTCCGGTCCATATCATCATCATTGCTTACACCTCCACAATTTACCGCTTTCTTTACTTTTCTGTTGCAATCACTATTACCTTCCCGCTTGTGTTTTGATCCTTTGCAAACTACAAGGTCGAAGAGATTTATAACCTCTATGTACTCGTTGGGAGCAAAGATATTTGTTGTGTGTGCGGGTCCACGTATTCTGCTAGCACCAGGGTGGAATACACCTACTTGTTGAGCCTAGGAGTCCTACTGGTTTGATAAGCCTTACAGTCTCTGTGTGAAGGAAATTTGCTGCTGACTACATCTCCACCTTCCACTTGGGGTCCAACGAGGGGTGAGAAGCATATACATCACCTCGTCATCAAGAAAATTTCTGGCGTTGTTGCCGGGGACTCCACTCTTCAAGATAGGGGAGTTGCACACTATCTTTTACCTTTGCTTTTTAGTCTTGTTAGTTTGCTCTCTAGTTTTTTGCTTTAGAGTCCTATACCAAAAACCACAAAAAAATTATTTACTTTGATTTAGCTGTCAAGCATGTTAAGGTTTGATGCTTGGAAGGAATGTGAGGTCCTAGACTTCCATCAAAGGAATGGACAAAATATGAAGGAAGCATGGTATATAATTTCTGAAGCACACAAAAGAAATGCCTTGGTTACCCATCAAAATTGTGCTTAGATTTTTTTTATCATGGTCTCTTTATATGGTACAAACACTCTCTTGATATAATAGGTAAAGGAGATTTCTTAGAGTTTGATGAGGCAAGAGCTCTTGATATTATACATGGTCTATCTAATAATCTTGTTTATAATCATGGTTATGACACTATTATAGATAGACTTGCTACTATTGAAGGGAAAATAGATGCTCTATATTTAAGGGAAAGAGAGAAACTCATGGTTGATAAGGAGCAGATTTTGAAAATAGACGATGGCTGGTTGCCTTTTGTTAGAATTGGCTTCTCTAACCAAGACTTCCTTGCTTATTGTGATATTGGATCCATGGTTTCTACTATGCCAAAAGTGGTTTATGATTCTATCTAGCTAGACATGGAAAATTTTCCATCCTATCATGAACATGCTAATGGTGATATATCTGAGACCCAGGGAAAGGTAAAAGATGTTGGAATTATGCCCTAGAGGCAATAATAAATATAGTTATTATTATAATTCCTGTATCAAGATAATCGTTTATTGTCCATGCTATAATTGTATTGAATGAAGACTTATATACATGTGTGGATACATAGACAAAACACTGTCCCTAGCAAGCCTCTAGTTGGCTAGCCAGTTGATCAATGATAGTCACTGTCTTCTGATTATGAACAAGGTGTTGTTGCTTGATAACTGGATCACGTCATTAGGAGAATCACGTGATGGACTAGACCCAAACATATAGACCTAGCATGTTGATCGTGTCATTTTGTTGCTACTGTTTTCTGTGTGTCAAGTATTTGTTCCTATGACCATGAGATCATATAACTCATTGACACCGGAGGAATACTTTGTGTGTATCAAACGTCGCAACGTAACTGGGTGACTATAAAGATGCTCTACATGTATCTCCGAAGGTGTTCGTTGAGTTAGTATGGATCGAGACTGGGATTTGTCACTCCGTGTGACGGAGAGGTATCTCGGGGCCCACTCGGTAATACAACATCACACACAAGCCTTGCAAGCAATGTGACTTAGTGTAAGTTGCGGGATCTTGTATTACGGAACGAGTAAAGAGACTTGCCTGTAAACGAGATTGAAATAGGTATGCGGATAGTGACGATCGAATCTCGGGCAAGTAACATACCGCAGGACAAAGGGAATGACATACGGGATTATATGAATCCTTGGCACTGAGGTTCAAACGATAAGATCTTCGTAGAATATGTAGGATCCAATATGGGCATCCAGGTCCAGCTATTGGATATTGACCGAGGAGTCTCTCGGGTCATGTCTACATAGTTCTCGAACCCGCAGGGATGCACACTTAAGGTTCAACGTTGTTTTATGCGTATTTGAGTTATATGGTTGGTTACCGAATGTTGTTCGGAGTCCCGGATGAGATCACGGAATGGTACGGAAACGAAGATTGATATATAGGATGACCTCATTTGATTACCGGAAGGTTTTCTGAGTTACCGGGAATGTACCGGGAATGACGAATGGCTTCTGGGTGTTCACCGGGGGGCAACCCACCCCGGGGAAACCCATAGGCCTTGGGGGTGGCGCACCAGCCCTTAGTGGGCTGATGGGACAGCCCAAGAAGGCCCTATGCGCCATAGGAAGAAAATCAAAGAGAAAAAAAAGAGGAGGTGGGAAAAGGGGGAAGGACTCCTCCTTCCAAACCTAGTTGGACTCGGTTTGGAAGGGAAGGTTGCCCCCCTTGGCTCGGCCGACCCCCTTGGGAGTCCTTGGACCCCAAGGCAAGGCTCCCCCTCCTCCCCCTATATATACAGAGGTTTTAGGGCTGATTTGACACAACTTTGCCACGGCAGCCCGACCACATATCTCCACGGTTTTACCTCTAGATAAGATCATCACCAACCTCCGGAGCGCCGTCACGCTGCCGGAGAACTCTTCTACCTCTCCGTCTCTCTTGCTGGATCAAGAAGGCCGAGATCATCGTCGAGCTGTACGTGTGCTGAACGCGGAGGTGTCGTCCGTTCGGCACTAGATCGAGGGACTGATCGCGGGACGGTTCGCAGGGCGGATCGAGGGACGTGAGGACATTCCACTACATCAACCGCGTTCACTAACACTTCTGCTGTACGGTCTACAAGGGTACGTAGATCAAACATCCCCTCTCGTAGATGGACATCACCATGATAGGTCTTCATGCGCGTAGGAAAATTTTTGTTTCCCATGCGACGTTCCCCAACAGTGGCATCATGAGCTAGGTTCATGGGTAGATGTCTTCTCGAGTAGAACACAAAAGTTTTTGTGGGCGGTGATGTGTGTTTTGCTGCCCTCCTTAGTATTTTCTTGATTCCGCGGTATTGTTCGATCGAAGCGGCTCGGACCGACATTACTCATACGCTTACGAGAGACTGGTTTCATCACTACGAGTAACTCCGTTGCTCAAAGATGACTGGCGGGTGTCAGTTTCTCCAACTTTAGTTGAATCGGATTTGACCGAGGAGGTCCTTAGATGAGGTTAAATAGCAACTCATATATCTCTGTTGTGGTGTTTGCGTAAGTAAGATGCGATCCTACTAGATACCCATGGTCACCACGTAAAACATGCAACAACAAAATTGGAGGACGTCTAACTTGTTTTTGCAGGGTATGCTTGTGATGTGATATGGCCAACGATGTGATGTGATATATTGGATGTATGAGATGATCATGTTGTAATAGATTATATCGACTTGCACGTCGATGGTACGGCAACCGGCAGGAGCCATAGGGTTGTCTTTATACTAACGTTTGTGCTTGCAGATGCGTTTACTATTTTGCTAGGATGTAGCTTTAGTAGTAATAGCATGAGTAGCACGACAACCCCGATGGCGACACGTTGATGGAGATCATGGTGTGGCGCCGGTGACAAGAAGATCGTGCCGGCGCTTTGGTGATGGAGATCAAGGAGCACGTGATGATGGCCATATCATGTCACTTATGAATTGCATGTGATGTTAATCCTTTTATGCACCTTATTTTGCTTAGAACGACGGTAGCATTATGAGGTGATCTCTCACTAAAATTTCAAGACGAAATTGTGTTCTCCCCGACTGTGCACCATTGGTACAGTTCGTTGTTTCGAGACACCACGTGATGATCGGGTGTGATAGACTCAACGTTCACATACAACGGGTGCAAAACAGTTGCACACGCGGAACACTCGGGTTAAGCTTGACGAGCCTAGCATGTGCAGACATGTCCTCGGAACACATGAGACCGAAAGGTTGATCATGAATCATATAGATGATATGATTAGCATAGGGATGCTTACCACTAAAACTATACTCAACTCACGTGATGATCGGACTTGAGCTAGTGTAAGTGGATCATGAACCACTCAAATGACTAGAGAGATGTACTTTTTGAGTGGGAGTTTAGCTAGTAATTTGATTAAGCTAAACTCTAATTATCTTGAACATAGTCTAAGTCCACTTTGAATATATTTGTGTTGTAGATCATGGCTCACGCGACAGTCACCCTGAATTTTAATACGTTCCTAGAGAAAGCTAAGTTGAAAGATGATGGAAGCAACTTTGTAGACTGGGCTCGTAATCTTAAGCTAATCTTACAAGCTAGGAAGAAGGATTATGTCCTTAATCTTGCGCTAGGAGATGAACCACCCGCTATGGCTGACGAGGATGTTAAGAACGCTTGGTTAGCACGTAAGGAGGACTACTCAGTAGTTCAATGTGCAGTCTTGTATGGCTTAGAACCGGGACTTCAACGTCACTTTGAGCGTCATGGAGCATTTGAGATGTTCCAGGAGTTGAAGTTTATCTTTCAGAAGAACGCCCGGATCGAGAGGTATGAGACCTCCGATAAATTATATGCTTGCAAGATGGAGGAGAACTCGTCTGTCAGTGAACATGTGCTCCAAATTTCTGAGTACTCAAACCGTCTAGCTGAGCTGGGGATTGAACTCCCGCAAGAAGCTATCACTGACAGAATCCTTCAATCACTGCCGCCAAGCTATAAAGGCTTTGTGTTGAACTACAACATGCAAGGGATGAACAAGTCTCCCGGCGAGTTGTTTGCGATGCTGAAAGTCGCAGAGTCTGAACTCCGTAAAGAGCATCAAGTGTTGACGGTGAATAAGACCACTAGTTTCAATAGAAACGACAAAGGTAAGAAGGGTAATTCAAAGAAGAGCGGCAAGCCTGTTGCCAATCCGATGAAGAAACCCAAAGCTGGACCTAAGCCTGAAACAGAGTGTTACTATTGCAAGGGTATGGGTCACTCGAAGCGCAATTGCCCCAAGTATCTGGCTGATAAGAAGGCGGCCAAAGAAAAATCAGGTATATTTGATATACATGTTATTGATGTGTACTTAACCGGCTCTCGTAGTGGTGCGTGGGTATTCGATACCGGTTCTGTTGCTCATATTTGCAACTCGAAACAGGAACTGCGGAATAGACGAAGCCTGGCGAAAGATGAAGTGACGATGCGCGTAGGAAATGGTTCCAAGGTTGATGCAATTGCCGTCGGCACAATTTCACTTCAGTTACCATCAGGATTAGTTATGAACTTGAATCACTGTTATTTAGTGCATGCGTTGAGCATGAACATTATATCTGGATCTTGTTTATTGCGAGATGGTTACTCTTTTAAGTCAAAGAATAATGGTTGTTCTATTTCTATTAGTAACATCTTTTATGGTCATGCACCCAATGTGAGAGGATTGTTCATATTGAATCTTGATAGTGATACACACATACATAACACTGAGACCAAAAGAGTTAGAGTTAACAATGATAGCGCCATATTTTTGTGGCACTGCCGCTTAGGTCATATTGGTGTAAAGCGCATGAAGAAACTCCATGCCGATGGACTTTTGGAGTCACTTGACTTTGATTCACTTGACACGTGCGAACCATGCCTCATGGGCAAGATGACTAAAACTACGTTCTCCACAACAATGGAGCGTGCAAGTGACTTGTTGGACATCATACATACCGATGTGTGCGGTCCGATGAGCGTAGAGGCACGCGGAGGATATCGTTATTTTCTCACCTTCACTGATGATTTGAGTAGATATGGTTATGTCTACTTAATGAAGCACAAGTCTGAAACATTTGAAAAGTTCAAGCAATTTCAGAGTGAAGTTGAAAATCATCGTAACAAGAAGATCAAGTTCCTACGGTGTGATCGTGGGGGTGAATATCTGAGTTTCGAGTGTGGTCCTCACTTAAGACAATGTGGAATTGTTTCACAGTTGACACCGCCTGGAACACCACAGCGTAATGGTGTGTCCGAACGTCGTAATCGTACTTTATTAGAGATGGTGCGATCTATGATGTCTCTTACCGATTTGTCGTTATCGTTTTGGGGTTATGCATTAGAAACAGCTGCATTCACTTTAAATAGGGCACCATCAAAATCCGTTGAGACGACACCATACCAACTGTGGTATGGCAAAAGGCCAAAGTTGTCGTTTCTTAAAGTTTGGGGATGTGATGCTTATGTCAAAAAGCTTCAGCCTGAAAAGCTAGAACCCAAAGCGGAAAAGTGCATCTTCATAGGTTACCCAAAAGAGACAGTTGGGTACACCTTCTATCTCAAATCCGAGGGCAAAGTGTTTGTTGCTAAAAACGGAGCTTTTCTCGAGAAGGAGTTTCTCTCGAGAGAATTGAGTGGGAGGAAGATAGAACTTGATGAGGTTGTCAAACCTCTCATCCCTCTAGATGGTGGCACAGGGCAAGGGGAAACCTCTGTCGTTGCAACGCGGGTTGAGGAGGAAGTTAATGATGATGATCATGAAACTCCGGTTCAAGTTTCTGTCGAACCACTCAGGTCGACGAGACCACGTGCTGCTCCAGAGTGGTACGGTAATCCCGTCTTGTCAATCATGTTGTTAGACAACAATGCACCTGCAAATTATGAAGAAGCAATGGTGGGCCCAGATTCCAACAAATGGCTAGAAGCCATGAAGTCCGAGATAGGATCCATCTATGAGAACAAAGTGTGGACTTTGGAAGTACTACCTGAGGGCCGTAAGGCTATTCAGAACAAATGGATCTTTAAGAGGAAGACGGACGCTGACGGCAATGTGACCGTTTATAAAGCTCGACTTGTGGCAAAGGGTTTTTCATAAGTTCAAGGAGTTGACTACGATGAGACATTCTCACCCGTAGCGATGCTTAAGTCCGTCAGAATCATGTTAGCAATAGCTGCATTTTTCGATTATGAAATCTGCAAGATGGATGTCAAAACGGTGTTCCTTAACGGTTTCCTTAAGGAAGAGTTGTATATGATGCAACCCGAAGGTTTTGTCGATCCTAACAATGCTAACAAGGTGTGCAAGCTCCAGCGATCCATTTATGGACTGGTGCAAGCATCTCGGAGTTGGAACAAACGCTTTGATGAGGTGATCAAAGCATTTGGGTTTATACAAGTGGTTGGAGAATCTTGTATTTACAAGAAAGTGAGTGGGAGCTCTGTGGCGTTTCTAATATTATATGTGGATGACATATTGCTGATTGGAAACAACATGGAGTTTCTGAAGAGCATAAAGGATTACTTGAATAAAAGTTTCTCTATGAAGGACCTAGGAGAAGCTACTTACATTCTAGGCATTAAGATCTATAGGGATAGATCAAAACGCCTGATAGGACTTTCACAAAGCACATACCTTGATAAAGTTTTGAAGAGGTTCAAAATCGAACAGTCCAAGAACGGGTTCTTGCCAGTTTTACAAGGTACGAGATTGAGTAAGACTAAGTGCCCAGCAACTAATGAGGATAGAGAGCATATGAGCACCGTCCCCTATGCTTCAGCCATAGGTTCTATCATGTATGCAATGATGTGCACTAGACCGGACGTTAGCCTGGCCATAAGTATGGCAGGTAGGTTCCAGAGTACTCCAGGAGTGGATCACTGGACGGCGGTCAAGAATATCCTGAAGTACCTGAAAAGGACTAAGGAGATGTTTCTCGTGTATGGAGGTGATGAAGAGCTCGTCGTAAAAGGTTACGTCGATGCAAGCTTTGACACAGATCTACACGACTCTAAGTCGCAGACCGGATACATATTTATTATTAATGGGGGTGCGGTAAGCTGGTGCAGTTCCAAGCAGAGCGTCGTAGCAGATTCTACATGTGAAGCGGAGTACATGGCTACCTCGGAGGCGGCTAAGGAGGGTGTCTTGATGAAGCAGTTCATGACGGATCTTGGAGTGGTGCCAAGGGCACTGAATCCAATAACCTTGTTCTGTGATAACACGGGTGCCATTGCCCTAGCAAAGGAACCACGATTTCACAAAAAGTCCAGACACATCAAACGATGCTTCAACCTAATCCGCGACTACGTCGAAGGGGAGGACGTAAATATATGCAAAGTGCACACAGATCTGAATGTAGCAGACCCGCTGACTAAACCTCTTCCACGGGCAAACCATGATCAACACCAGAACTGTATGGGTGTTAGATTTATTACAATGTAATTCGCATCATGATGTGAGGGCTAGATTATTGACTCTAGTGCAAGTGGGAGACTGTTGGATTTATGGCCTACAGGCAATAATAAATATAGTTATTATTATAATTCCTGTATCAAGATAATCATTTATTGTCCATGCTATAATTGTATTGAATGAAGACTTATATACATGTGTGGATACATAGACAAAACACTGTCCCTAGCAAGCCTCTAGTTGGCTAGCCAGTTGATCAATGATAGTCAGTGTCTTCTGATTATGAACAAGGTGTTGTTGCTTGATAACAGGATCACGTCATTAGGAGAATCACGTGATGGACTAGACCCAAACTAATAGACGTAGCATGTTGATCGTGTCATTTTGTTGCTACTGTTTTCTGCGTGTCAAGTATTTGTTCCTATGACCATGAGATCATATAACTCACACACACCGGAGGAATACTTTGTGTGTATCAAACGTCGCAACGTAACTGGGTGACTATAAAGATGCTCTACAGGTATCTCCGAAGGTGTTTGTTGAGTTAGTATGGATCGAGACTGGGATTTGTCACTCCGTGTGACAGAGAGGTATCTCGGGGCCCACTCGGTAATACAACATCACACACAAGCCTTGCAAGCAATGTGACTTAGTGTAAGTTGTGGGATCTTGTATTACGGAACGAGTAAAGAGACTTGCGGGTAAACGAGATTGAAATAGGTATGCGGATACTGACGATCGAATCTCGGG
This sequence comes from Hordeum vulgare subsp. vulgare, assembly GCF_904849725.1. Lineage (NCBI taxonomy): Eukaryota > Viridiplantae > Streptophyta > Magnoliopsida > Poales > Poaceae > Hordeum > Hordeum vulgare. Next base: position 185,537,513 of record NC_058519.1, on the reverse strand, counting down.
CAAGTAACATACCGAAGGACAAAGGGAATGACATACGGGATTATATGAATCCTTGGCACTAAGGTTCGAACGATAAGATCTTCGTAGAATATGTAGGATCCAATATGGGCATCCAGGTCCCGCTATTGGATATTGACCGAGGAGTCTCTCGGGTCATGTCTACATAGTTCCCGAACCCGTAGGGTCTGCACACTTAAGGTTCGACGTTGTTTTATGCGTATTTGAGTTATATGGTTGGTTACCGAATGTTGTTCGGATTCCTGGATGAGATCACGGATGTCATAAGGGTGTCTGGAATGGTCCGGAAACGAAGATTGATATATAGGATGACCTCATTTCATTACCGGAAGGTTTTCGGAGTTACCGGGAATGTACCGGGAATGACGAATGGGTTCCGGGTGTTCACCGGGGGTGGCAACCCACCCCGGGGAAGCCCATAGGCCTTGGGGGTGGCGCACCATCCCTTAGTGGGCTGGTGGGACAGCCCAAGAAGGCCCTATGCGCCATAGGAACAAAATCAAAGAGAAAAAAAAGAGGAGGTGGGAAAAGGGGGAAGGACTCCTCCTTCCAAACCTAGTTGGACTCGGTTTGGAAGGGAGGGTTGCCCCCCTTGGCTCGGCCGACCCCCTTGGGAGTCCTTGGACCCCAAGGCAAGGCTCCCCCTCCTCCCCCTATATATACGGAGGTTTTAGGGCTGATTTGACACAACTTTGCCACGGCAGCCCGACCACATATCTCCACGGTTTTACCTCTAGATCGCGTTTTTGCGGAGCTCGGGCGGAGCCGTGCCGAGATAAGATCATCACCAACCTCCGGAGCGCCATCACGCTGCCGGAGAACTCTTCTACCTCTCCGTCTCTCTTGCTGGATCAAGAAGGCCGAGATCATCGTTGAGCTGTACGTGTGCTGAATGCGGAGGTGTTGTCCGTTCGGCACTAGATCGTGGGACTGATCGCGGGATGGTTCGCGGGGCGGATCAAGGGACGTGAGGACGTTCCACTACATCAACCGCGTTCACTAACGCTTCTGCTGTACAGTCTACAAGGGTACGTAGATCAAACATCCCCTCCCGTAGATGGACATCACCATGATAGGTCTTCGTGCGCGTAGGAAATTTTTTGTTTCCCATGCGACGTTCCCCAACAAAAGATGCCCAGGTTACATTCTCTAAAAGGAGTGCAACAATTGATTTCTTCATCATGGAGCCCAACAAAGGGAATATAGTGCTTGGAAGGGACTTCCTCCGAGCCATGAGAGGCTTCAATGATTTAGGTTAAGGACACATACGCTTACGAGGGAAAGTGAAAGGTACGTACCTATTTCCAAGGAAAAATGAGGATGAAGTTGTTGAGCATCCCAAGAAATATTCAAAGGAGACTCAAGCGTCTAAGCTTGGGGATGCCCCCGTGCATCCCCTTCTCTATCAACAATCATTAGGTCGTCCATCTCCATACTATATTTTTATCACTTCATATGATATGTGCTATGCTTGGAGCGTCCCGCTATTTGCTTTTCAGTTTGTTTTAGTTTTGCTTGCTGTTCATAACTAGTCGGAACCTAACCTACCTTGTTTGGGAGAGAGACACGCTCCATTACACTCTAGAACACAACATAGGTGTTCATGCTTATTCTTTTTGTGTGTTCTTCATCTTTTCGTAGCTACTGTCATGCTTAGCTCTTAGCTTTCATGATTATCTTCTTAAGATATTTTATTTAGGTTGATTTTGGAACTCTCTTGAGTAATCATGCTTATCTTGTTTAGAGAGCTGGCTTGTTGCACTGAGTTGTCTGTCTTGCATAAGTAGGTAAATGAGGTTGCTATTTAAATATAGTAGTAACTTGCGATAGTTTTGAGGTGTTGATTTGAGTAAGTTTGGACTATTGGTGCCAAGAGCTTGAGCCTATTAGTGATGGGTGTCATATTTTGGGAAATCCGTGTGTTTTCAAAATTACAGATTAGTTGAGAACTCTAGCTACTAAATTGATCGCTAACCTTTGGAGCGGTTGGAATATATAGAGTACCCTCACGTTACCAGGAGTCGAGGATGCGCAAGGATAACCAAACCCCCAAACATTCCTCCTCGGGGTACTTGTCTCTTTGCGAATTTCCTAACTAGATAGAGAGGTACCGATAATAAGTGTATGAGTTCTTCGGACTAATGTGAGTATTCGATTGTTGGCCCTTCCACCCATATTCTGCTAGCCTCTTCGCTACCGTGCATTGCCCTTTCTCACATTGAGAGTTGGTGCAAACTCCTCCGGTGCATCCAAACCCATGACATGATACGCTCTGTCATACATAAGCCTCATTATATGCTTCCTCAAAACAGCCACCATACCTACCTATTAAGGAATTTTCGTAGCCTTTCCGAGATAAATTGCCATGTAACATCCATCATCTCATGACTTGATCTTCATGTAATACATGCTTTTGCTTGATCGTGGAGCCGCATGATATTTGGGCCTTGCACTTATTACTGCTACATGACGCGCTAGTATCATTGCATATCCTGCTACAGTGGCAAAGGCATACATTTGCATACATCATGATAGTTTTCACTTGTCTTTATGTTGATTACTTCTTATAAAGTGTGATGATTTTTATTTCCATTCATGTAAAATATAGAGTGTTGCCCTTAAGTGAGGAAAAGATCCCAAAGTGGACAAAACAAAAGATATCAAAGAGGACAAATGAGAGATCAAAAGAAAGAGCCAAAGAGGCCACAAAAAAAGAGAAAAAAAAAGAGAGAAGGGGGGCAACACTACTATTCCTTTTGAAAGATCCACACTCGTACTCCTTTACTATATTGGTACTACATAGAGATTATCATTCATGCATAACTATGTGGGGATCCTTACACTATAGAACTTGGTTTGCATATTCCAATGATAAGCCGCCTCAAATGAGATCTAGGTCTTCATGGGCAAGCAAGTTGGATGCACCCCTACTAGTTCCATTGGAGAGCTTACCTTAGCTCATTTGTGCATCAGCTACATGGCAATCCCTACTCCTCACATCATATCCATCATTTGGCTTTCTCTCGCCTATAGTTGTCCTCATTGATGTGAGCCTTTCACATCTTTTTGTCTTCATTCCCCATCATTATTCTATTTGCCATCCTAAGTGCCAACATATCTTGCTTACCCTCGTCCATTGCATGAGTGCTCAAAGTCGAAAGGGTGTAACATCCCAAATTTTGGAATGTTAATAAAATTATTAGATTGATTGATTGTTTGTTTGAGTGATAGAAACTTGAGTGAAGTTTGACATTTTTCAAAACTTTTGAATGAGAGGGAATAAAAGGACTTTCCCCTTTTTCCCGTGAATTCAAATTCATCTGTTTAAAATTAGTGAGAGAAGATAACATGACTTCTTCAACTATAAGGAATTTGAATCAAGGTGGCATTTGAATTTCTTTCGGTATTTGATTCGAATTTATTTTTGGCAAAACATTTCAACCACAAAAATTTCCTGACAATATACTTGCCAAGCAAAAAAGAGAGGAGGTAACATGACACCCCCCCCCAAATAAAAGTCAGTAGAAAAAGAGTACCAAAAATTTTAATGGCAAAAGTTGAATTTTTATTGGATTTAAAAAAATACATTTTTGGAAAGTTTTTATTTTGTAAAAAAGAAATTGTCCACATTGTGGGAAATATTATTATGATAATTTTGATATATAATACTTCTATATTTGGAGTTATATTTATTTTCCTTTTTATGTTTTACTTTCCTATTACAATAAAAATGAAACAAATTGCTTTTATTTGGAAAGGAATCGTGGGCCATCAGGAAATGCCAATGAGGCCCGATACACTTCTTCTTCTACCTCACGACACCTTCCTTTTCTGTGCGTTGCAGCTTCCATGAAGCTTCCTTGTCAGAAATCCGCACCGGTCTCCTCGAGCTTTCCCTCCCAGGACCTCTTGTCGCCCTATATAAGATCCCCACCCATGGTCTATCCATTTTCCCCTAGAACCGTGCCTCTCCTCGCCTCTCGCCGCTGCCCACACCTCGCCGGAGAACCGGTCGGACCGAAGCTTCCAGGAGCTCCTGCCGCGCCCTTCAACGCCCCCGACGCCACCTCGACGCCACCAAGAGATCGACGTGGTTCCCCTCTGCCGGCCGCACCCCTCCGCCACCTCGGACCACCACCAGAGGCACCTTCCCGTTGTCTTCTCCAACTCCGGCGACTAACTCCGGTGAGCTTCAAAAAAATCCCGTAACAGTTTTTTTCAGAAAAAGAGCAAACTTATAAAATTCATATCTATTAGTCTATAACTCCGAATGAGGTGATTCTTTTTGCGTTGGATCAAACTTTTATGTAGTTTCTGTAGATATAAAATTTGACCATCTTTGAAAATTTAAATTTGAATTTAAGCAGATTTGCTTTAAATCTTGTTTTGTTAATATCTGGAGTTTATAAATAGATTTTTAATTCATTCTTTTTGCTACCGATCACTAGTGATCTTATTTACCACGAGGTAAAATTTCAGAATTTTTCGAATATTTGAACTCCTTATTTCATGTAAAACAAATTCTGTTATAGGATTGTTACTAGTTCTTTAGCTATAATGGTTTTTAATTATTTTCTTTTATACTAGTGAAAGGTTATATTTTTGTTTTCTGTTAGTTAACAGTAGGTTTTCAACAACAACAAAATTTTATTTTATTTGATAGCACGAAATCAATTCAAGTTCGGTAATAACTTGCAAATTGATTTCGTTGCTAGTTTGATGTCCTATTTGAAAATACTTTCAAAATAATATTGTTTTATGAAAAATACTTTCTGTTTTCTTAGTTAATTTATATTTTCTTTTCTATTATTTTACTATTTTAGTGTTTTATTTTGTTGTTAAGTTTAATTAGGACGAAAACTATTTAGTGATTGTTGTAGTAGAAGGCTCCATAGTTTTTCTTTGAAGTTTCTTTTGGATTTCTATTTGATCTTTCTTATTGATTTTATTGCATCAGTTTTATTGTTGTTTGTTATATTGAATGCTAGGATGATTGCTAGTATGATTGCTTATATGAATACTATGTTTGATTATATAGATTTCATCGGAGAGTGACGAATAGTTCTATCAAGTTATTTCTTGAGAGCGATATCTATCTCCATCAACATTACCAGGCAAGTCACGTTGATCATGTTTTTACCCATGTTTTATATGCATGGTAGTTCTACCTTCTTCATCCAATTGCATGCAAAATAGGTACTTGGAAATTTGGATCATGATGTAGTATCATGTGGTTGGCACCCAACCCCCTTGTTACTTGGCCCGGGATGATGAATTTTATTTTTCTATGCTTTTAGTAGACGGGGTTATGGTTGAGTGTTATTCACAAGTGTTGTGAGAATATAATAATCAAGACCGGATATTCCAAGACTTTCGAGACCTCGTGATGCAACATACCTCTAGGTGAAGGACGGTTCAGATGGACTCCCTGGGATAAACCAGAGGAGGACCCGGGATGCATGGAGAAGCGCCTTGACATCTTGCGGAAAGCTTCACCCAGGCTCAAAGAGATGGATGGACATTTTCAAGACCTAAGGCTTACCTGCACAGCCACAAGTCATTATGGGCTCCGGCTTGGTTGGACAACGTGGTGACACTGGACGGGCGGTGCTACGAGATGTAGAAGAACAGTAGGATTGGATGGGCACCGACAGAGGCTCAGAGGAACCCGTTGAAAGACCATGTTTTGATCATCCGGTTCTCAAACACCCTGAAGTGCGAGGACTTCAAGGGAGGCGATCAAATCCTGTGGGGAATGTGTGCAAAACTCTGCAGAGTACTCAAACCTAATCGATTAGCCGTGTCCACGGTCGTGCACAACTTGAGCCAAAGGAACTGAAGGTATCTGGAATTCTCAACACCATTAACTTATTGATGTGGGTAATATTGATAACTTGGGTATGAGAATTGGTTGGTGGAACCATCTCGTTAACAACCAACCATGTAGTAATATTTTTTTAGCCCTCTCTTGTTGTAGGAGCAAACTTTGCTTTCCGCTAAAAACTTACAGCCCCACCTTCCATATATGCATATAGTATATATGATACTTTTTAACCTCTCTCTTTTGTGACTTGCCGGCATATTCAATATGCTGACCTACACGACTGCAACGTCTTATGTTGCAGATATTTTATTCGACGAGTAGGAGTATGATTCAGGGTTACGGTCTGCACTCAACTTGCCGTTAGTGTTCATTGGGACTCCACTCCCTTGACTGTTTTCGCTGAGATTTTGAGGCATATATCAGATTTTACGTTATTTACATGTGATTGCACTTTGATATATACATTGATGTACTGTGTGTGCCAGCATACTAATCCAAGGATGGCACAGACACAGAGGCTTGACTCATTTTGAGTCGGGTCACTACAAAGGGAGAGGATCATTTTGACTTGTGCCTAAGAAGTGGTCTGGAGATGAGTCAAAATAAGATTTCGAAGGAGACTAAGTGTGAGGTTTAGTAGATTGAGTTCTCAATTAAAAAAATTATATCTGAACCCATCTCCCACTTCTTTCGCGCAAACACCATTTGGAGACATTCGAGTCACGGACTACGAGAGCTCTTGCACCTTTATGTTCTTACTTTGCTAAATTCAATACAAGATATAGACTCTTGCTTGTTATTGTCTTGAATTGAATTTCATATCTCACTTGCTTTACTTTGAAGTTCTGATATATGTGTGTTAGCATGTCACCACAGAAATTATTGTGTTATCACTTATCTTCTCGAGGACGAGTAGAAATTAAGCTTGGGGATGTTGATACGTCCCAAACGTATCTATAATTTCTGCTTATTCCATGATCTTTTGGGTGACATTGTTATATGTTTTTCTAAACTTTTATATCATTTTACACATATTTGGACTAACCTACTAACTCAGTGCACCTAGTGCGAGTTCATGTCTGCTGATGTCCTCTTTGCATGGGCTTTTACCCAATTTTTTGAAGCCAGAAAAAATCCAGAAAAATATATAAAAAAATAAGCAAAACAAAAGCTTCGAGATCACGGAAGGAGGGAAAAAGGGGGGCCAGGGGCCTCCAAGGCAGCCTGTGTTGGGGAACGTTGCATGGGAAACAAAAATTTTCCTACGCGCATGAAAACCTATCATGGTGATGTTCATCTACGAGAGGGAGACCGGATCCACATACCCTTGTAGATTACTAAGTGGGAAGCATTAAGAAACGTGGTTGATGTAGTGGAACAGCTTCGTGATTCAAATCACCGTCGTCCCACGATTTGTCCCGATCTAGCACCGAACGGACGGCACCTCCGCGTTCAGCACACGAACAGCTCGCTGACGATCTCCTCCTTCTTGATCCAGCAAGAGAGACGGGGAAGTAGATGAGTTCTCCGACAGCGTGACGGCGCACCAGTGATGGTGATGATCTATTCTTGCAGGGCTCCGCCCGAGCTTCGCAGAAAACCGATCTAAAGGAAGAACTACGAAGTAGAGGTTTAGGGTTGCATGTGGCAAAGTCGTGTCTCAAAAACCCTAAAACCTCTAGTATATATAGGAGGAGAGGGGCTAGCCTTGAGGTTCAAGGGTGCCCCAAGGGCGTCGGCCGAAGGGAGGAGGAGGGACTCCTTCTCCAATTCGGTCTGGAAGGTGGAGTCCCTTCCTTCCTTCCCACCTCCTTTTTTCTTTCTCCTTTGATTTGTTTCCTTTTGCCGAAATAGCCCTATTGGGCTGGCCTCATCAGCCCACAAAGGACTGGTGCGCCACCCATGGCCCTATTAGGTTCTCTCCCGGGTGGGTGGCCCCTCTCGATAAAACCCAGAACCGATTCGTCACTCCCGATACAGTGCCGGTAATGCCCGAAATCTTTCCGGAAGCCAAATGAAACAATCCTATATATGAATCTTTGTTTCTGGACCATTCTTGAAACCCTCGTGACGTCCGTGATCTCATTCGAGACTCCAAACAAAACTTCAGTCACCAGCACCTATAATTCAACTATATCGAAACATCACCGAACCTTAAGTGTGCACACCCTGCGGGTTCGAGAACTATCAGACATGACCCAAGACACTCCCGGGTCAATATCCAATAGCAGGACCTGGATGTGCATATTGGATCCTACATATTCTATGAATATCTTATTGGTTGAACCTCTGTGCCAAGGATTCATATAATCTCGTTTACCATTCCCTTTGTCCTTCGGTATGTTACTTGCCCGAGATTTGATCGTCGGTATCCATATACCTATTTCAATCTCGTTACCGTTAAGTCTCTTTACGCGTTCTGTAATACAAGATCCTGTGACTAACACTTTAGTCACATTGCTTGCAAGGCTTATATGTGATGTTGTATTACCGAGTGGGCCCCAAGATACTTCTCTGTCACACAGAGTGACAAATCCCAATCTTGATCCAGGCTAACTCAACGGACACCTTCGGAGATGCCTGTAGAGCACCTTTATAGTCACCCAGTAACGTTGCAATGCTTGATACACACAAGGTATTCCTTCGGTGTCAATGAGTTACATGACCTCATGGTCATATGAATGAATACTTGACACGCACAAACAATAGCAACAAAATGACACGATCACATGCTACGTTTATAGTTTGGGTCTTGTCCATCACATCATTCTCCCAATGACGTGATCCAGTTATCAAGTGACAACACTTGTATATCGTCAGAAAACCTTAACCATCCTTGATCAACTGGCTTGTCAACTAGAGGCTGACTAGGGACATAGTTTTGTCTATATATCCACACATGCATTTATGTTTTCTTTCAATAAAATTATAGCATGTATAATAAACGATTATCTTGAAACAGGAAATATAATAATAACTATTTTATCATTGCCTCTAGGGCATATTTCCAACAGTATCCCACTTCCACTAGAGTCTATAATCTAGTCTCACATTGCTATGTGGTTTACATTGGAATGAATCTAACACCCATACAGTTTTGGTGTTGATCATGCTTCGCTCGTGGAAGATGTTTAGTCAGCGGATCTGCAACATTCAGATTCGTGTGCACTTTGCAAATATTTGCGTCCTCTCCTTCGACATAGTCGCAGATAAGGTTGAAGCGTCGTTTGATGTGTCTGGTCTTCTTGTGAGATGTTGGTTCCTTTGCTATAGCAATGGCACCAGTGTTGTCACTGAACAGAGTTATTGGATTTAGTGCGCTCGGCACAACTCCAAGATCCGTCATGAACTGCTTCATCAATAGACCCTCCTTAGCCGCCTCCGAGGCAGCCATGTACTCCGCTTCACATGTAGAATCTGCTACGATGCTTTGCTTAGAACTTCACCAGCTTGTCGCACCCCCATTGAGAATAAATGCGTATCTGGTTTGAGACTTAGAGTCATCCAGATCAGTGTCAAAGCTTGCATCAACGTAACCCTTTACGATGAGTTCTTCATCACCTCCATAAACGAGAAGCATTTCCTTAGTCCTTTTTAGGTACTTCAGAATATTCTTGACCGGCGCCTAGTGTTCCACTCCTGGATCACTTTGAAACCTTCCTGCCATACTTATGGCCAGGCTGATGTCCGGTCTTGTGCACAACATTGCATACATGATAGACCCTATGGCTGAAGCATAGGGGACGGTACTCATCTTTTCTCTATCTTCTGCAGTTACTGGACACTGAGTCCTACTCAACTTTATATCTTGTAACACTAGCAAGAACCCCTTCTTGGATTGCTCCATTTTGAAATTCTTCAAAACTTTATCAAGGTATGTGCTTTGTGAAAGTCCTATTAGGCGCCTCGATCTATCTCTATAGATCTTAATGCCTAATATGTAAGCAGCTTCTCCTTGGTCTTTCATTGAAAAACTTGTGTTCAAGTAATCCTTCACACTTTTCAAAAACTCCACATTGTTTCCAATCAGCAATATGTCATCCACATATAATATTAGAAACGCTACAGAGCTCCCACTCACTTTCTTGTATATACAAGATTCTCCAACAACTTGTATAAACCCAAACGCCTTGATCACCTCCGAGATGCTTGCACCAGTCCATAAATGGATCGCTGGAGCTTGCATACTTTGTCAGCATTCTTTGGATGGACAAAACCTTCGAGTTGCATCATATAAAACTCTTCCTTAAGAAAACCATTACGGAACGCCGTTTTAACATCCATCTGCCAGATTTCATAATCGAAAAATGCAGCTCTTGCTAACATGATTCTGACAGATTTAAGCATCTCTACGGGTGAGAATGCCTCATCGTAGTCGACTCCTTGAACTTGTGAAAAACCCTTTACCACAAGTTGAGCTTTATAAACGGTCATATTACCGTCCGCGTCTGTCTTCTTCTTATAGATCCATTTGTTCTGAATAGCCTTGCGACCTTCAGGTAATACTTCCAAAGTCCACACTTTGTTTTCATACATAGATCCTATCTCGGATTTCATGGCCTCTAACCATTTGATGGAATCTGGGCCCACCATTGCTTCTTCATAATTTTTAGGCTCATTGTTGTCTAACAACATGATAGATAAGATAGGATTCTCGTACCACTCAGGAGCAATACGTGATCTTGTCGACCTGCGAGGTCCGATAGTAACTTGATCCAAAGCTTCATGATCATCATCATTAGCTTCCTCCTCAACTGGTGTTGCCTCGATAGAGATTTCCCTCTGCCCCACGCCACCATCCTGTTGGAGCAGAGGTTCCACAACCTCATCAAGTTCTATCTTCCTCCCACTCAATTCTTTCGAGAGAAACTCTTTCTCAAGAAAAGCTCTGTTCTTCACAACAAACACTTTGCCCTCGGATCTGAGAAAGAAGGTGTACCCAACTGTCTCTTTTGGGTAACCTATGAAGACACACTTTTCCTCTTTGGGTTCCAGCTTTTCAAGCTGAAGCATTTTTACATAAGCATCGCATCACCAAACTTTAAGAAACGACAACTTTCGCTTCTTGCCATGCCATAACTCATATGGTGTCGTCTCAACGTATTTTGATGGTGCCCTATTTAAATTGAATGCAGCTATCTCTAATGCATAGCCCCAAAACGATAATGGCAAATCGGTAAGAGACATCATATATCACACCATATCTAACAAAGTACGATTATGACATTCGGACACACCATTACGTTGTGGTGTTCCAGGCGGTGTCAAGTGTGAAACAATTCCACATTGTCTTAAGTGAGCAC